>NC_090648.1:405113021-405333021 GCF_040937935.1 Hyperolius riggenbachi | reverse complement strand
TACCTCGCTCAGCCACACTATATAGCATTCTGTTTACTGCCACTCTGTGTCTGCTGGGAATAGTAGTACACCGCTTGCTCAGCCACACTATATAGCATTCTGTTTACTGCCACTCTGTGTACCTCGCTCAGCCACACTATATAGCATTCTGTTTACTGCCACTCTGTGTCTGCTGGGAATAGTGGTACACCGCTCGCTCAGCCACACTATATAGCATTCTGTTCACTGTTCTGTGTCTGCTTGGAATAGTGGTACACCGCTCGTTCAGCCACACTATATAGCATTCTGTGTACTGTTCTGTGTCTGCTGGGAACAGTAGTACACCGCTCGTTCAGCCACACTATATAGCATTCTGTGTACTGTTCTGTGTCTGCTGGGAACAGTAGTACACCGCTCGCTCAGCCACACTATATAGCATTCTGTTCACTGTTCTGTGTCTGCTGGGAATAGTGGTACACCGCTCGCTCAGCCACACTATATAGCATTCTGTTTACTGTTCTGTGTCTGCTGGGAATAGTGGTACACCGCTCGCTCAGCCACACTATATAGCATTCTGTTTACTGTTCTGTGTCTGCTGGGAACAGTAGTACACCGCTCGCTCAGCCAGACTATATACCATTGTTTACTGCCACTCTGATTCTGCTGGGAACAGTAGTACACCGCTCGCTCAGCCAGACTATATAGCATTGTGTTTACTGCCACTCTGTGTACACCGCTCAGCCACACTATATAGCATTGCGTACTCTGCCAGTCAGTGTGTATATTGCTGGGATCAGTAATACTCCACTCACCGTCAACCACTATATGAGCTCAACATGAGTTCCCCAGAGACCTCCGCTGTGAGCAGCACTCCCAACAACAGCAACAGCCAACGCCCCACGCAAGCTATAACATCCACCCCAGCAGCCAGTGGTCAGCAGCAGCCCTCCCCGGAGGAGAACGTTGTGTCCATCAGTCCGTCGCCAGAGCGATTAATGAGGGCTGCCATTGAGGAGATGATGGGGCCTGATGTGGAGGAGGAGGTCTGGCTCAGGCCAGCATCCCAAGTTAATGTTGAGGACGATGAGGGGTCTGTGTCTGGGGATGTTGGGGTGGCAGAGGTGGTGGGTGGGTCAGACTCAGGAGAAGAGTTGTATGATGAGGATGATGATCGGGACCATCTGTATGTGCCTCAGAGTCCGACCCCGGAAAACATGTTGTATCGTGTGTTTAGGTACTAAAATCTGCGTTCCCTCCCAGTAGTGTTGGGCGAACAGTGTTTGCCACTGTTTGGGTTCTGCAGAACATCACCCTGTTCGGGGTGACTATATAGCAGACTATATAGCATTGTGTTTAATGCCACTCTGTGTACACGGCTCAGCCACACTATATAGCATTGTGTTTACTTCCACTCTGTGTCTGCTGGGAACAGTAGTACACCGCTCACCCGCCACTGTATAGCATTGTGCTCTGTGTCACTGCTGACAATAGTGGTACACCGCTCACCCACCACTGTATAGCATTTCTGTACTGCCACTGTACTGCTGCCAGTCAGCGTGTACTTTAAGGATAAGTGAAATGAGGAAGAAATCCGGTGAAAGAGGGAGGGGCAAGGGAAGAGGTGTTTCCCCTGACGGTTCACGTACAGGCCACAGGGGAGCACCCAAGAAAACCCACTCAATACTGCCCATGTTGTCCAGGACAACAACCCTCACAGATCCAAAAGAACAGGACCAGATAATTACTTGGATGACCTCTCAAGCGTCCAGCAGTGGGTTAAGCAGCACCAGCACATCACGCACGAGGTCCGAGTCCTCAGCCAGTTAAAGTCTGGGCTTTCTTTGAAGACTGCACTGAGGATGTTACCATGGCGATTTGCAAGGTGTGCAAGACCCGCCTGAGCAGGGGGAAAAGTATTAACAACCTCTCCACCACCAGCATGAGCCGCCACATTCTATCCAAACATCCCACTCTGTGGGCAAACGCGGCAGGACAGGGTACCACCAGCAACACTGCCTCCCTTGGGTTCACCAGACTCACCACCAGACCCGCCTCAGCAGCAGCAGTAGCCCAGCCATTGCGTGGTTCACAACATTCACAAACATCAGACGATGCTGACACTGTCACTTTCCGGACTAGTGCTCTTGAGGTCTCCCAGTGTTCATCAAACACAACAACCAACAGCCCTTCGGTGTGCAGCGCTACGGTTGAGTTGTCTGTTTCTGAGATGTTTGAGCACAAGAGGAAATTGCCAGCAAATGACCCCCGGGCCGTGGCAGTAACAGCCAGCCAGCATAGCCAAGCTTCTGGCCTGCGAAATGCTGCCATATCGAGTGGTGGAGACAAACAGCTTCAAGGGCATGATGTCAGTGGCCATCCCACGTTACGTGGTTCCCAGCCGCTACCACTTTGCGCGCTCTGCAGTGCCTGAGTTGCATGAGCACGTGGTCAGCTAAATAACCCGAAGCTTGAAGAATGCCGTTGCCTGCAAGGTTCACCTCACCACTGACACCTGGACGAGTGCGTTCGGCCAGGGTCGATACATCTCCCTTACCGCGCACTGGGTGAACCTTGTGGAGCCTGGCAGCGATTCCTCACCTGCTACGGCGCGGGTGTTGCCCACGCCGCAAACAGCTGGATAACAACAGCAGCACCTACCTCTCTGACTCCTTCTCCTCCAACGCATCTCAAAGCTGTACCTCATCCGGAAATGCTAACCCAGCACCAGCAGCAGTAGGATCGTGGAAGCAGTGCAGCACAGCTGTTGGCATGCGTCAGCAAGCGTTGCTGAAGCTGATCTGCCTTGGGGATAAGCAGCACACAGGGGAGGAAATTTGGAGGGGAATAAAGGAACAGACGGATTTGTGGCTGGCACCGCTGGACCTGAAACCGGGCATGAAGCTAGACACCTGGCACGAACTGGCAATGTACGCAATAGAGGTGCTGGCTTGCCCGGCAGCCAGCGTTATGTCGGAACGCTGTTTCAGTGCTGCCGGAGGCATCATCACAGATCGGCGTATCCGCCTCTCCACAGAAAATGCAGACCGTCTGACTCAAATTAAAATGAATCAATCCTGGATTGGAAACGACTACGCAACACTCCTGGACCCCAACCAAGTAACATGACCGATGAACATCTGGGATGGTTTAGCGTTTCCGGTCCCTGTTTATTGAACCTCTCATCTGTATTACATTTATGACTGCATGGCGGCAAAAAGCATTGCTGCTATATCCGCACGCTTTTTGTCCTCATGCAAGGCCTGGGTTGTTGTGTCTCACAAAGCGTGGCCTTCTCCTCCTGCGCCTCCTCCTGTTCCATCACGTGTGCTGCTGCTGCTGCTGGGTTACCGTTGCCGCGTGGTCCCTGTTTATTGAACCTCTTATCTTTATTACATTTATGACTACATGGCGGTACAAAGCATGCTATCCGCTCGCTTTTTGTCCTCATGCAAGGCCTGGGTTGTTGTGTCTCACAAAGCGTGGCCTTCTCCTCCTGCGCCTCCTCCTGTTCCATCACGTGTGCTGCTGCTGGGTTAGCGTTGCCGCGTGGTCCCTGTTTATTGAACCACTTATCTTTATTACATTTATGACTGCATGGTGGTACAAAGCATGCTATCCGCACGCTTCTTGTCCTCATGCAAGGCCTGGGTTGTTGTGTCTCAAAGCGTGGCCTTCTCCTCCTGCGCCACCCTCCTCCTGTTCCATCACGTGTGCTGCTGCTGGGTTAGCATTACCGGTCCCTTTTCCTGGAACCTCTTATATGTATTACATTTATGACTGCATGCCGACAAAAAGCATGTTACCTGTGCAAAGAAAACAGACATTTCCCGCATTTAAAAGACAGTTTTCCCTTTGAAACTTTAAAATCGATTTTCTCAAAAACTATAAGCTCTTTTTGCTAAATTTTTTTTTCCTCTTGTACCCACTCCCAAGGTGCACATACCCTGTAAATTTGGGGTATGTAGCATATAAGGAGGCTTTACAAAGCACAAAAGTTCGGGTCCCCATTGACTTCCATTATGTTCGGAGTTCGGGTCGAACACCCGAACATCGCGGCCATGTTCGGCCTGTTCGGCCCGAACCCGAACATCTAGATGTTCGCCCAACACTACTCACTAAGTGGCTTTGACACAAGTGGCATAGGCTTTAAAGACAGGCATTACAACACCGGCACAAAGAGAGAGTAAGTACTTTAAGCAGCAGGTAAGGACTAAAAAAAAAAAATATCCTTTAAGCAATATTGCGGGTTTTTTTGCATTGGTTAGAATGTGCTAGGCACGTTGTGGTGTAGTCTTTAAGTTTTGAGGACTCCACCCCAGCTTCACTCACTCCCCAGCTTCACTCTCTCCACCGCTTCTCTCACTCTCCCTCTCCTCCACCCCAGCTTCACTCACTCCCCAGCTTCACTCACTCCCCAGCTTCACTCACTCCCCAGCTTTACTCCCTCTCCTCCTCCCCAGATTCACTCACTTTCCCGTTTCATCTTTTACCACCACAGTTTACTTTAAGTAAATTTTCCCTACACAATAGTCATCATGTTGGACAATGCAGTTCAGTGTACATCCTGCAACATGTATGCATGCCTTGATCAGCGGATTGAGGGTGTTTACTGTTGCCCTGGGTGTGTGCATGTTGCTCAATTAGAGGCTAAAGTCGCAGAGCTAAATAAGCATCTCGCAACACTGAGACGCATACACAACATGGAGAAGAGCTTGAATCTCACGATCCAGACACTGCATGGAACTGGTGAAGATGAGGTGGGTGGAGTACAGTCGGAGCAAGAAGCTGAGGTAGTCGCTAGTTGGGTCACAGTTAGAAGGGGTAGGGGAAAAACTGGCAAGGAGGCTAGCCCCAAGTTGTCCCTCCCTAATAAGTATGCTTGTTTGCGTAATATTGGGGAGGATGATTCTGGAGTAGCAATGCTGCAGCAGGATGTGTCCCTTAGCAACCAAGGGGCAGACTGCTGCAACAAGAAAGGGAATAGGAGTGCAGCTAAGGCTAGACAGGTACTGGTGGTAGGAGATTCAATTATTAGGCACACAGATAGGATAATCTGTCGAAGTAACCGTGAATGCCGTACAGTCTGTTGTCTCCCCTGTGCTTGGGTTTGGCATGTGGCGGAAAGAATTGACAGATTATTGGGTGGGGCTGTCATGGTACACATTGGCCCTAATGACAAAGTTAGTGGGAGATGGAAGGTCCTCAAAAATGATTTTCAGGTACTTGGAGATAAACTGAAAGCAAGGACCTCCAAGGTGGTGTTTTCTGAAATACTGCCAGTGCCACATGCTACATCTGAGAGACAGAGGGAGCATAGGGAGTTAAATAAGTGGCTGAGAAATTGGTGTAGGAAGGAGGGGTTTGGGTTCCTGGAGAACTGGGCAGACTTTGCAGTCGGCTGCAGGTTCTACAGCAGGGATGGGCTGCACCTTAATTGGGAAGGTGCAGCTGCATTGGGGGAGAAGATGGCTAAACGGTTGAAGGAGATTTTAAACTAGGATCTGGGGGGAGGCGGGAGGATAAAGTCTCAATATGTAGACAAGATAAGGTAAAAAGACAGTAGGAGCCTAACATGGGGGGTGGAGAGGGGTTGGGGACAGTGTAAAGAGTAAGGAGGTTGGTAAAACTTCAAGTAGCCCATGTCATGTAAACAAAATTGGTAAATGTGGTGGTAAAAATATAAAGTGCATGGTAACCAATGCTAGGAGCCTTGCAAATAAAATAGACAAACTAGAGTTCATTCTGATTGACAAAGGCTATGACATTGTGGGAATAACCGAGACATGGATGGATGAAAGCCATGACTGGATAGCAATTTTAGAGGGATACAGTGTGTTTAGGAAGGATAGAACAGCGAAAAAAGGTGGAGGAGTTTGTCTCTTTGTTAAGAATTCTTTTACAGCTGTCCTGAACCATGAGATGTAGGAAGATTGTGAAGATGTTGAGTCCGTTTGGGTAAATCTTCATGGTGGAAATAAAGGTTGTCAATTGTTTGTTGGGGTATGCTGCAGAACTGCAATTACTTCAGCAGATTGAAAACGCTGCAAGTAAAAATGAGGTCATGGTCATGGGTGACTTCAACTTTCCAGACATTGACTGGAGTATTGAGGCTACCCATTCTGGTAAAAGCAGCAGATTTCTGGCATCACTACAGGACAATTACTTGACTCAAATGGTAACAGAACCAACTAGGGGGAATGCGTTACTGGATCTGATCATTTCTAATAGACCAGATAATGTATCAAATGTGCAGGTTCAAGAACATTTGGGAAATAGTGATCACAACATGATAACGTTTGATCTAGTGACTGATAGGCTGCGGGGCAGCGGGACCACTAAAACTATGCATTTTAGAAAAGCAAAGTTCAATCAACTCAGGCAGGCACTAAGTTTGGTGAACTGGGATAATGTATTACAAGGGGAGGACACTGAAGGGAAATGGCAAGCTTTTAAACTTACTCTCAATCAATATTGTAGTATGTATATCCAGTGTCATGAGGCGGGGTGAAACGTTTGCCTCAGGCGGCAAACTTCTAGGGGCGGCACCCGCCCGTCCGTGGGTGCGGGTGGGGCCGGCCGCTGAGCCGGAGGGGTAGCGGGCAGGACGGGGGTATTGGGCCTAGCGGTGGGGAGGGGGGTCGGACCCCCCCTCCCTCGCCTGGGTCCCCAGATCAGCACTCCCCTCCAGCTGTGATAGGAAGCAGCCGATGCTCAATCGTAAGAGGCACGGGCGGGGAAGACTCACCTTATCCGCGTTCCAGCGTGCGATCCACTGACGTCACTTCCTGCATCGCCGTCCACTTACAATACAGTGGGCGGTGTTGCAGGAAGTGAGGTCAGCGGAGCGCACGCTGGAACGCGGATAAGGTGAGTCCTCCCCGCCCGTGCCTCTTACTATTGGGCATCAGCAGCTTCCTATTACAGCTGGAGGGGAGCGCATATCGGGGGACCCAGGCGAGAGAGGGGGGGGTCCGACCCCCCCTCCCCACCGCTAGGCCCAATACCCCCGTCCTGCCCGCTACCCCTCCGGCTCGGCGGGCGACGGCGGCAATTTTTTTTATAAATTTGCCTCAGGCGGCAAAAAGTCTAGGGCCGGCCCTGTGTATATCCCATATGGAAACAAAATATCTAGGAATAAAAATAGGCCTCTATGGATGAATAGAAAGGTTAGAGATAAAATGAAGAGGAAAAATAATGCCTATAAGGTTCTAAGACAGGAGGAGACAGAGGCTGCATTAAACAATTATAAGGAGTGCAATACAAATTGTAATAAAGCATTCAGACTGGCAAAGATTGAAGCTGAAAATCCAATTGCTAGGGATATCAAATCTAACCCAAAAAAGTTTTACAAGTACATCAACTCTAAAAAAAAAAAAAAAAAAAGAAAGGTTGACTGTATTGGACTCCTAAAGGATGAGGGGGGGAACTCAATGGTGGATGACCAAGGTGTAATGATTGGTGTCAGCACGCAGAGAGTATCTGATTCTTGGCGATATGCAGCACCACCAAGAACGTAGATATACACCTGATTATCGATGATCTGCAGAATCCGCGATAATACAGATGTATTGCTAACCTCTGGATACCAGAATAGTGAGAGTGTTTGGTGCAACAGTAACAACTCTGAGTGGAGACCACCAGAGGATCTGGCGGCCCAAGACTCCTGAGGAATTCTCCCCTGGCTGTGGGTGATATTCCTGTAGCCTGTGGACCCCTGGGCGAGGGACCGAGGCTGGGTTGCAGGAAGCCCTGCAGCTAATATAAAAGGTATTGCCCTGGACTGGGCTAATGTAATACAGTAATAGCACAATCCTAGTCTGGGTGTGAGGTCCGTAGTCACAACACCCTGGAACTAGTCTGGAGCATAACATACATGATAATACAATTCCCTAGTCTTGGGTGTGAGGTCCGTGATCGTCAACACCCTGGAACTAGTCTGGAATATAACATAAATGATAATACAATTCCCTAGTCTTAGGCGTGAGGTCCGTGATCGTCAACACCCTGGAACTAGTCTGGAATATAACAAAAAGACAATACAGTTCCCTAATCTTGGGTGTGAGGTCCTTGATCATCAACACCCTGGAACTAGTCTGAGGTATAACAGAATGATAACACAGATTCCTAATCTTGGGTGTGAGGGCCTTGATCTCAACACCCTGGAACTGGTCTAACAAATAAACAGTACAAAATAATCTGGCTCAGTGTGAATTCCCAAGTCCTCTTGGTTCAAACACACTGTAAGGATCTGACTATGGTCTGAATGCTTCCACAAAGTGTTTACAATGGCAGACAACCAGCAACTGACAAGCAAGTAGAATATATAGTAGCTGAACTCTGCTGCCCCGCCCGAGCCACTCAGCCAATCATGAGTCCAGCAGGAATCAGCTGATCGTCCTGATCAGCTGACACTTCCCCTGCTGGTATAAAGGTCCTGACTTCTGGCCCGCGCGCGCGTAGCTCTTCATCCATCTATGTGGACTAACAGACCCAGCCACTCCAAATGCACGCTTGCTGCGTACAAACTGCCACCTTGGACGCGGAAACAGCCGCTTTGCTATTAGAACATGCGGCGGCTTTTCCGCGTTCTGCCACACTACCAGCCGCGTGCCTACGCGTGCAAACTGCCGCGTTGGACGCGGAATCAGCCGCCTTGCTTTCAGCAGACACGGCGGCTTTTCCGCGTTTTCTCACACAAAGTAAGGCAGAGTTATTAAATGCTTTCTTTGCTTCTGTCTTCACAAGGGAAACATCACTGTTGCAAATTACAGAGGCAGAAGAGTCTTAATCTACCAACTGTAATAGCAAGACTAAATAAATTAAAAATAGACAAGGCACCTGGCCCAGATGGCATGCATCCTCGGGTCCTAAGGAGATTAAGTTCAGTTATAGATAAACCCCTTTATCTTATCTTTTGTGACTCTCTTTCAACTGGCAGAGTGCCAGTGGATTGGAGTACAGCCCACATTTTCCCATTATTTAAGAAGGGAAAATAATCCAGATCCAAGAAATTATAGACCTGTACGCTTAACATCAGTTGTATGCAAACTATTCGAGGGGTTACTAAGAGATACTGTACATGACTTCATAGTAGAAAACAATCTTATTTCTCAGCATCAACATGGGTTTACTAAAGAAAGGTCCTGTTTGACTAACATGCTCAGCTTTTATGAGGTAGTGAACGCTAATGTGGATATTGAAAATGCTGTAGATGTGATATACTTAGACTTTGCAAAGGCCTTCAACACTGTTCCACACAAAAGTCTGGTGCAAAAGTTGAGGATGCAAGGACTGGGGAAGAGTCTGTGTGCATGGATAGGGAACTGGCTAATGGACAGAAAACAAAGAGTTATGGTCAATGGATCATACTCAAAATGGGAGACTGTTAACAGTGGGGCCCACAGGGGTCTGTGCTGGGTCCAGTGCTCCTAAATTTATTTATTAACCATTTCAGCCGCCCGGACGTGAAGCTCACGTCTGGGCAGCTACTCTATTGCGCTCCCGGTAGCCTATTGGTGTCCCCCGGTAGCCCTGGGATCAGTGAAAGGAAACATGGTTCCCAATCACCGATCCCTGTCCCCCGCAGAAAAACCGAAGCGCTCACCCGTGAGGCTTCAGTTCTTCTGCCCGTAAAAATGTTGCATCCCCCTTGTACTTTCGCTTAGCGAGACGTACAAGGAGGCAAAGGCAAAACAAAAATGAAGGTGGCCATCTTGTGGCCAAATAGTAAAACTACATCTAAACATTTTTTACATTACAATTTACACATATAACAATCTTAAAAATTAACTGTTTATGTCCCACACCAAAATATTACCCAAATAAAATTTTTAATGGAAAAAAAATTACAATTAAAAAAAAAAAAGACATAGTTACCTAAGGGTTTAAACTTTTAAAATATGCATTTGAAGGGGGTATACTACAGACATTTTTTTAATTATAAGCTTGTAAATAGTGATGGAAGCAAAACGGAAACAATGCATCTTTATTTCCAAATAAAATATTGGCACCATACATTGTGATAGGGACAAAATTTAAATGGTATAATAACCAAGACATAAGGGCAAATAAAATACATAGGTTTTAATTATGGTAGCATATATTATTTAAGGCTATAATGGCAGAAAACTGAGAAATAATGCATTTTTTTCATTTTTTCTTATTAATCCTGTTAAAATGCATTTACAGTAAAGTGGCCCTTAGCAAAATGTACCACCCAAAGAAAGCCTAATTAGTGGCGAAAAAAAAAACAACAAGATATAGATCAATAAATTTTGATAAATAGTGATAAAGTTATTAGCGAATGAATGGAAGGTGAAAAATGTTCTGATGCAGGTGAAAAATCCCCGCTGGCTGAAATGGTTAATGACCTAGTAGATTCAGTAGTGAGCAATGTTGCTATTTTTGCAGATGATACAAAATTGTGCAGAATCATCAACTCTCAGGAAGATAGGGACCTATTGCAACAGGATCTGGATAGGATGGCTATATGGGCACATAAATGGCAGATGAAATTCAATGTTGAAAAATGTAAAGTCATGCATTTTGGTCGTACCAATGGTCTAGCACCATACAAAAAAAATGGGATACAGTTGGGGACATCAAACTTGGAGAAGGACTTAGGAGTACTCATCGACAACAAGTTAAATAATCACACTCAATGCCAAGCCGCTGCAGCTAAAGCTAACACAATTTTGGGATGCATTAAAGGGAAATAAAAACTTGAGATGCTAGCATAATATTGCCCCTGTTTCACTCTCTAGTAAGGCCACATCTGGAATATGGAATTCAGTTCTGGGCACCACATTACAGGAAAGATATTGCAGTTTTAGAGCAGGTGCAGAGACTAGCAACAAAATTGATGCGTGGGATGGAAGGTCTCACTTACCAAGAAAGGTTAGATAAACTGGGTTTATTTAGTCTAGAGAAAAGACGCCTTAGAGGGGATCTAATTAACATGTATAAATACATCAGAGGGCAATATAAAAGCAAGGCAGATGAGCTTTTTGTCCCTAGGCCTTCTCAAAGGACTAGAGGACATGGTCTGCGCATGGAAGAAAAACGTTTTAGCCATTTATTTAGGAAAGGGTTCTTTGCAGTAAGAGTGATTAAGATGTGGAATGCATTGCCACAGGAAGTCATTATGGCAAACTCTATACCTGCATTTAAAGGGGGCTTAGATACTTTCGTTGCGTTGAAAGACATCCATGGCTACAAATACTAGGTAATGCCTAATGATGTTGAACCAGGGATTTTATCTGATTCCCATCTGGAGTCGGGAAGGATTTTTTCCCTTTTGGGGCTAATTGTACCATGCCTTGTAAGGGTTTTTTGCCTTCCTCTGGATCAACAGGGATATGTGAGGGAGCAGGCTGGTGTTGTACTTTGTTCTCTGGTTGAACTCGATGGATGTATGTCTTTTTTCAACCCAAATAACTATGTAACTATGTAACTCATATGGGGGGGGGGGGGAGGGGGCTCCTATAGATAATAGAGGTTTCTTAGGAAGCTGTGGATCAATAACCGATAATCAATAATTTACGCAAGATGCCCCAATTCTTAGAAATAATGTTTCATTGTATGGTGATTCCTTAAAGTGGTAATAAATGGGAGATCACATTTTACCTCATATTGATTTTGTATCTTAACCTTCCTTATCAGCCTAGCATCCCTCCCCTCTTCAAAAACCTTCTGTCTCTCCCTAAAAATAGCATTTTTATTGTACCCCTATTCTATAAAATGATCTTGTAAAATTGCAGATTGCTCCCAGTAATCACAGTCAAATGTACAATTTCTTCTTACTCTGCAGAACTGTCTTCTAGGGACATTCTGTAGCCATGGACGATAATGACAACTTTCTTTTCTAATTTAAGAATTACAGTCAGTGGTCTTGAAATAACACCTAGTACACAGCTGGCCACCTCTCAAAAAATATTTAAATCGAGAAAATTTGCTTCAATAGTACTGTACGTTACATCAAATTGCAAATTCCAATTGTTTCTGTTGATATGCAAAATAAGGGATTTCAAAGAGAACTCATCCCCACTCCAAAAGAATATGCAGTCATCTATAAACCGCTTCCAGAAAGTTAGCGAACCACCCATGAAACTTCCCAGGAACTCATGCTCCCAGGCTGCCATGTATAAATTCGCCACGCTGGGAGCATGTTTAGCTCCCATCGCTACGCCAAATTCTTGATTATAGAAGCAATTTTCAAACCAAAAATAATTCCTTCTAGTTGAAAAAACTAAAAGTTTACGAAAAAAATTCAAACTGTGGTTCCAAAAATTCTTTAGGCCCCATTCACACGTAGAAGCGCAAAACAACGGCGATTTTTACGGGAGTGATTTTTCCGTGATTTCCCGTGGAAAAATCACTGGACAGTGCAGCGATTTTTCTGTGTTCGCGTTTAGCGCTTCTATAGCACTGAAACGCAATTGCTGGGAAATCGCCTGAAAATGGTGCAGGCTACGCATTTGCGTTTCTCGATTTTGGGCGATTTGCGGCGATTAGTGCAAATCGCCCAAGTAAGAATGGGCCCATAGGATTTTATTACACTGGTGCTTTCAAAAGCGCTAGCGTTTGAGCGTTTTGCCTAAATCGCTGGCAAAACACTCAAGTGTGAATGGGACCTTAGTGTCTTTTTAAGCTTGAATAATAATATCAGCTGATTTATACTGAGGTATACAGGTGTACAATGATTTTACGTCAGCATAACAAAAAAAGAGGAAGAAGTGCCAGGCTTCCAGCTATGTCATGTGCTTCATTCAAGGCCTTGATATGTAAAATGACACCAAAGTATCTTTCAGATAGGATGGGGTGGCAGTGACTAGTGGTTGGAGGAAATGAACAAGGTACTCCCACACTCGGCTGATAATGGAATAAATACCCGATACTATGTGCCTACCGGGTGAAGCCCCCTGATCTTTATGTACCTTTGGGAGGGTATAAATCACTGGCTTCCTTGGATAACAGGTGTTCAGATAATCATGATATTTCTGGTTTAAAATCCCTTGAACAAGACCATCTTTAAGGATGCCTTCCAGTTCCTTTTTATATACAGAAGTAGGGTCACTTTTTAACTTCCTGTATGTAACTACATCACTGAGTTGTGACAAAATTTCATTAACATACAATTGTTTATCCCGGACTGCAATACCAATCCCCTGATCTGCAGCTTTCACTACCCAAGTGTCTATTGTATCATTGTATAACTTTGCATAATTTTGTATTCATTTTACATAATTTTGTATTCATTTTACATAGTACTTGTATGGTTTGCATAATTTTGTATTCATTCTACATAATGTTGTATTCATTTTACTTAGTATTTGTATGCTATTAGAGTGGTTTGCCCATTCCTCTCCCCCCTCCTCCGTACTGTTGGCAATTAACAGAGTATAGATAGGGGTGGACCTTGATGTGCTATTAAACAATAAGCTGTCCAGTAAGTGTCCATGTGTATTTCAGTCTTTCAACTGTGGGCGCAGTCTGCACTATTGGTTTTTATAGTCTCTCGCCCCCGTGTCCAGAATGCTTTAGCCGATGGTCCTTGGAACGCAACGCTGAGCCACGAGGGACTGACGTCATATCCGGTTGCCATATTTGGAACTAACAGGCGGTGGCAAACGTTCCTCACACGTGTGGTCTTTTCCGCGCTGATCCAGACTTATCCAGGCTCCTCACTGAGTATTCCTGCTGGCCGTGAGTAAAGTGTTCACATTACTTACCATATGGATATCACGGCAGCAGGTATTGTGACTATTGTTCAGTTGTGAGCATGCAGGATCTTTAGCTTTATTTAGCGCTGGAATCTTCTATCACTATTGACCTTCAGGGATTATAACCCTACTCTGGCTCAAAAATGTGATTTTCCAAGGGAATTTTAGCATGTATCCCACTCCGGCATGCCCCCCTCCAGGTGTTAGACCCTCTAAAACAACTTTTCCATCACTTTTGTGGCCAGAATTAGTCCCTGTAAGTTTTAAATGTGCCTGCCCATTGAAGCCTATGGGGGTTTGCCCCAGTTTGCGCAAACACAAACTTTTCGGAAGTTCGTGTTCGCAGTTTGCGAACCCAAAATCTGAAGTTCGGGCCATCTCTACACCTAGGCTGAAGTGGTTAAATAGGGGCTTTAAAACCAGGGAAACAACTACACAACATTGCACTGAAAAGCTATGACGTAGTACTGAAGGCAAAAGACATTTGGCACTCTATATGTGTTGCAAGTTGTACAGATGGCCCAAACTGTTCCCCGGTGGGCAGTTCCTAATAAACAATGGATTGTCGTGCTAGCAGGTGAACACCTGGCATGTTCGACCTGCCCCTTATACATTAGCCAAAATTTGATCCCTCACCTCAGATTTAGCAGACACATGGCAGCCAATCAGCTATCCCTCCCTCCTGGACCCCCCCCCATAAAAACGCCAGCACAGCAGCCATTCTACACTCTGCCTGTGTGCTGTGTGAAGCAGTTTAGGGAAAGAGTTGTGCTGCAGATAGAGAAATCAGTAGTTAGGCCTATGTTCTGTGTCACCAGTGCAGTTTCTTGCTGCTACAGTTCCAATTCACCATCTACATAACTCCAAGAGCCTTTCTAAGGGTTGTGTTTTGTTCTTGTGATATTGCTGCTCAGTGTGTCCACACAGTGCACTTTAGCTATTGCAGACAGATGCAGTCAGTGCTTAGTGCTACAATAGTTTACCCAATCACCACTATTGGTGTCCAGAACCACTATTGGCATCTAGTATCCTCTACTGCCCCCTGTAGAATACCTAAGTGCAGAATATGTGTTTCTTAACTGTCATTGAACTACATCAACCCAACCATAGGGGCTGGAAAACCGTGATTGCCTGCACTCCCGCGAACGTGCACCACTACACAAAGATTGCCGCCGACAGGAGCAACATTTATGTCCTGGAGGTGTTAACTAGTAAAAACAATGATTTGCACACCTGACGTTATCACTAAAGCTCTTTGTGGTTGTTTACAGTGCATTAAATGTGGCGTTTCATCTATCAATGTAAACCGGGCCAAGCCCTTACACTACTTTATTGCCGTGTATGCATGTGGGACATTTTAAATCACTTAATTTCACACAACTTTAGGAATACACTGTGATTTCTGCCCTTTAGAGATTAAAACATGACTCTGCATGAACCACATACATTTTGATGGGACTTTTGCCGTGGATCCCCCTCCGGCATGTTACTGTCTAGGTGTTAGGCCCCTTTAAACAACTTTTCCATCATTTTTTTGGCCAGAAAAAGTACCTATAGGTTTTAAAATTTGAATGCCCATTTAAGTCTATGGTGGTTTGACCATTCGTGAACTTTTGAAAAAAATTTGCATCTGAGAACTGAAAATTTGATGTTCGCTGCATAACTATTCCTAAGCCACTTTTGGCTATGGATGGTCAGAAATTCCAATATCCACATTCCGCCATTACCGCTTCCGTTTTCCGCGTTCAGATATGAAAAAAATCCACATTCCGATTGGGTTATTCGTTCAAAGTCTTCTATTTGGCTTAAAATTACCGACTTCCACATTTTTTCCACATTCCGATGCAAAAACATGTTCGCATTACGATGGAAAATTTTCCGCATTCTCTGATTGGCTTATTCATTCTAGCATTTCTAAGTCTTCTGATTGGTTTAAAATGACCAGTAATGTAGATTTTCCGCCCACATTTTTGCCTAAAATCCGCATTCTCTTATTGGTTTATTCTTCTGAGGCTTCTAATTGGCTTAAAATTACTGTTTAGCGGTATGTGGAATTTCCGCGTACATTTTCGTGTTTCCATGAAGATTCGCATTGCAAATTTTCATGTAATACAAATAAGCATCCCATTTTTGGTCATGTCACTTTTACACCTAAAAGTAACAGCATTTTTCAGAGTTGTATCAAGCCACAACTAGAGATGGGCCGAACGGTTTGCTGGCGAACGGTTCCAGGCGAACTTTGGGGGTTCGCGTTCGCCTGGACCAGGCGAACTTTTGTAGAAGTTCGATTCGCCCTATAATGCACTATGAGGGTCAACCCTCTGCATCACAGTCAGCAGGCACATTGTAGCCATTCAGGCTACACTAAGCCCTGGAGCCCCACCCCCCCTTATATAAGGCAGGCTCCGGCGGCCATTAGCCTCACTCGTGTGCCTGCTAGCCTGCTAGAGACAGACTAGGGACAGCTGCTGCAGACTTGTTCTTCTAGGGACAGATTAGTTAGGTTCTTGGCTGCTTAGCTTGTTCCTGACTGATTATTATTGCTTTTATAGCACCCCTCAACAGCTCTTTTCAGAGCTCATCCTGTACTTTGTTTTTTTTTTCTGTGTGTCAAACTGACACTTTTGTTGCATGCACAGCCTTGCTAATTCATAGTGTGTGTGCCACTGCCAGCAGCCCAGCACATTCAGTGACTACCTGTGTGTGTGACAGGGAGCTGCACATTGTACTACCCAGTACTGCATATACCCAGTACCTGTTGTGTTTACTTAAAGAGACACTGAAGCGAAAAAAAATATATGATATAATGAATTGGTTGTGTACTATGAATAATTACTAGAAGATTAGCAGCAAAGAAAATATTCTCATTTTTATTTTCAGGTATATAGTGTTTTTTCTAACATTGCATCACTCTATAATATGTGCATATTACACAACACTCAGCATTCAAAATGAGTTTTTCAGAGCAGTCTGTGAAGTAATGAACTCTCCTCTAGCAGAGGAAAAGTAAACAGTTCAATTACAGTTGAGATAATAAAAGTCAGATAACAGCCCTCTCCACGACTAAGTTAGTCGGAGAGCTTAATAGCTTTTTTGCATAGAGATAACAACTGAAGTTCCTCAACTCTTCCTGTACTGGAAACAATTAGACTGATGTATCTGATCTTAATGTTTTTTTTCTTAGCTGTACTACACATACAAATCATAATATCATCATTTTTTTTTTCGCTTCAGTGTCTCTTTAACCCACCTCATCACTGCATATACCTAGCTTTGTGTTGAGTGAACCCACCTCACTGCATCTAACTACCTGTTGTGTTGAGTGAACCCACCTCACTGCATCTAAGTACATTTACTGTTCGGTGAATCCACCTCACTGCATCTAACTACCTGTTGTGTTGAGTGAACCCACCTCACTGCATCTAAGTACCTTTACTGTTCAGTGAACCCACCTCACCACATCTAACTACCTGTTGTGTTGAGTGAACCCACTTCACTGCATCTAAGTACCTTTACTGTTCAGTGAACCCACCTCACTGCATCTAACTACCTGTTGTGTTGAGTGAACCCACCTCACTGCATCTAAGTACCTTTACTGTTCAGTGAACCCACCTCACTGCATCTAACTACCTGTTGTGTTGAGTGAACCCACCTCACTGCATCTAAGTACCTTTACTGTTCAGTGAACCAACCTCACCGCATCTAACTACCTGTTGTGTTGAGTGAACCCACCTCACTGCATCTAAGTACCTTTACTGTTCAGTGAACCCACCTCACCGCATCTAACTACCTGTTGAGTGAACCCAGCTCACTGCATATACCTAGCATCCCCCCGTGATGGACAAAATGGACAAACCAGGTAGAGGAAGAGGTAGAGGCAGACACAGAGGAAGGCCACCAGGCAACGGCAGGTCTGTGCGAGGTGGTGTTGCTGTGATTTCGTGCGGACCTGGCCCAAAATACAGTGCCCAGAAGAAGGCACGTGCCATCGCTTCCCAAGATCAGGACGTGCTTGACTATTTAACACAGAACACCTCATCTCCCACAGCCACCAGCGCTACAACAAGCACCACATCCGCTGCATTTGACACTTCGCAGGAGTTATTTGGTGGTGGTGGTGAAATCACTGATTCCCAGCCACTACTGCAACAACAAGAAGAAGGCGCAGGTACACCACCTCATACGTCTGAGTTAGGTGGAGATAGTATGGACGTAACGTGTGTGGAGGGGGATGATGAACCACCTGAAGTTGGTGCAGTTGAGGAGGTGTCTGAGGAAAGCGAAGCTGGGCAGGAGGATTATGATGACGATTATACGGCTGCCACGTATGTTCCCAGTAGAGGAGATGACCAGGGGGACAGTTCAGAGGGGAAGTCAGAGAGGAGTAGGAGGAGACGACTCCATGATAGAAGCAGAGGGAGCTCGTCCTCAGAAACAGCTGGGGGCAGTGTCCGGCGCTATGTATCGTCAGCTATGGACAGCCAGTCAACATGCCCTTCAACGTCAGCTGCTGATGCCACCGTAGCGCCATCACCCCAGGGGGGCTCAGCGGTTTTAAAAAATTTTAACGTGTGTCTCAGATCAGAGCAAAGCCATATGTTCTCTCTGCCAGCAAAAATTGAGCCGTGGAAAGACCAACTCTCACATAGGAACAAGTGCCTTACGAAGACACCTGGAGAGAAGGCACAGCTATGGCAAGAACACCTGAGGAAAAGCAGCACCCAAAAGACAAGCCACCCTCCTTCTCCTCTTACTCCTTCAGGTGCATCGTCTTCATCCACTTTCTCCCTTACACCTTCACAGCCACCCTCCTCCACACCGCCTCTTCCCTTGAGCGGTTCCTTCTCCTCTGCCCACAGCAGTACCCAGCTGTCCATAAAGGAAGTATTTAAATGTAAGAAGCAAATGTCTGCCAGTCACCCTCTACCATATAAGCTGGTGGAGTCAGAGGCTTTCCGTAAATTTGTGGCCATTGGGACACCGCAGTGGAAGATACCAGGCCACAGTTATTTTTCACGAAAGGCCATACCCAAACTGCACCGTGCAGTTGAGAGGCAAGTGGTGTCATCTATTGCGAAGAGCGTTGGGTCAAGGGTCCACCTGACTACGGATGCCTGGTCTGCCAAGCACGGGCAGGGCTGCTACATTACATACACAGCCCATTGGGTCAACCTGGTGACCGATGACAGCAAGCAGGGAGTACGTGGCTGCGCATCTGACCGACTTGTCACACCTCAACGGCTTGCAGGCAGGCCTCCAGCCACCTCCTCTCCGCCTGCTACCACCTCTTCGCTGTCATCCTCCTCCTCCTCCTTGGCTGGTGCCGTGATCTCCTCTCCAGCTACACAGCCCCCGCACCCCAGGGCCTATGCTGCATGCCAGGTACGACGGTGTCACGCAGTGTTAGACATGTCTTGCCTCAAAGCGGAGAGTCACACTGGAGCAGCTCTCCTGGCTGCTCTTAACAAACAGGTGGAGCAATGGCTGACCCCGCACAAGCTTGAGATCGGCAACTTGGTGTGTGACAACGGCAGCAATCTCATTTCCGCGTTGAATTTGGGAAAGCTAAAACACGTACCCTGCATGGCACATGTGCTGAATCTGGCCTTGCAAAGATTTGTGTCCAAGTACCCAGGCTTAGAGGACGTCCTGAAGCAGTCCAGGAAGTTGTGTGGGCATTTCAGGCACTCTTACAAGGCCATGGCTCGCTTTGCGGACATTCAGCGTAGAAACAACATGCCGGTGAGACGCCTGATTTGCGATAGCCCGACTCGCTGGAATTCCACCCTGCTGATGTTCTCTCGCCTGCTAGACCAGGAGAAAGCCATCACCCAGTACCTGTATCATTACAGTACAAGGACGCAATCTGGGAGGATGGGGATGTTGTGGCCCAACAACTGGACACTGATGCGAAATGCATGCAGGGTCATGGAGCCCTTTGAGGAGGTGACCAAACTGGTGAGTCGCGCTGAGGGCACCATCAGCGACTTGATCCCCTACGCCTACTTCCTGAAGCGTGCCGTGTGTAGAGTGGTGTATACAGCTGTGGAGGAGCGTGAACAAGAACAGTTACGGCAGCAGGAGTCATGGGAGCGATTTACATCCGAACCCGATGTTTCCACAACACCTGCGGCAGCACAGAGGGGGGAGGAGGAGGAGGAAGAAGAGGAGTCGTGTGGGGAAGGAGAGGAGTCAGACTCTGATGATGGTGATGAGGAAGGTGTTTCTGTGGAGGAGGAAGAGGCGGCGGAAGAAGAACAACCGCGGCAGCCGTCACAGGGGGCTTCTGCTGCTCCACGTTCCCGTGGTATTTTTCGTGGCTGGGGGGAGGAAGAGGAGTTGTGTCCCTTCACTGAGGAAGAGCAAGAGGAGATGGAGAGTACGTCTGCATCCAAAGTTGTGCAGATGGCCTCTTTCATGTTGTCCAGCCTGTTGAGGGACCCCCGTATCAAAAAATTCAAGGCGAATGACCTGTACTGGGTGGCCACGCTACTAGACCCTCGGTACAGGCCCAAAGTGGCAGACCTGTTACCAACTCAACAGAAGGCGGAAAGGATGCAGCACTTGGAAAACAAGCTGTCGATGATGCTTTACAATGCGTTTAAGGGTGATGTGGTTGCACTACGCAATCAAGGTACCACTGGCAGTAACCCTCCTCCTCCCAAGTCCATGCAGGCAAGGACAGGACGCTCCAGCGATCTCAGGGTGATGTTGGACATGCAGACATTCTTTAGTCCAACTCCTTGCCATAGTCCTTCCGTATCCACCCTCCACCAATGCCTGGACCGGCAGGTAGCCGACTATCTGGCCTTGAGTGTGGATGTAGACACTGCGAGCAGCGACGATGAGCCCTTGGACTACTGGTTGCGCAAGCTTGACCTGTGGCCAGAGCTGTCCCAATTTGCCATACAACTTCTCTCTTGCCCTGCCACAAGCGTCCTGTCAGAAAGGACCTTCAGTGCAGCTGGAGGCATTGTCACTGAGAAGAGAAGTTGCTTAAGTCACGACCAGGGATGCTCGGATGTGCCTCATCCACGAATTCGGCAATCCGCGTGGTTGCAAAAAAAAATCCGCATTCGGCCCCGCCGCATGCGGATTTTCGTCCGCGTCCACGCAATCATGCGGATTTTCTGCTGTGAATGGCGTAATCACGCGTGGATTCCCGCCCGGAGGCGGATTTTCTTTTAACGTTAATAACAAAGCCCCCATACATGCTACAATCCCCCAAATTGCATGGATTATCGAGGTGATAAGGGACAACATAACTTCAACCTAAAAAATTCCAATTTTTTTTTTTAATGGCTTTTGAAGACAAATCACCACTGTAAATTGGGCTATTAATTGGTAATACATGGTTTTAAAAAGGGATATACGCGTTAAGCAATCAAAGAGGTGAAGGCGAGTTCCAATGGCACTTGGCGGCGAAGGTACCGCTGGAGGAGGATGAGTGGCTGACGCCAAAAAGGCCCCAGAGAGGTTTTTGTAATTTTTTTTTTTTATAGCAATGACATCGCAGCAGAGTTGTCAGTGGACACGGGCAGTGTGAACGCAGAGTGCAGTGGTGGTAGCGACTGAGTCAGGAGAAGGACTATGCGGGCGGTCAGTTCAGCAGCACAGAAGGACCACGGCAACATACTGGTAGTAGTAGTAGCAGCACAGCGTCATAGTGCAGGCCAAAAAATTAAATGCACCCGGTGACCCGGGCAGTGTGAACGCAGACAGAGTACATTGGTGGAAGCGAGTGAGTCAGGAGGAGGAGGACAATGCGGGCGGTCAGTTCAGCAGCACAGAACAGAAGGACCATGGCAACATACTGGTGGTAGTAGTAGTAGCACAGCGTCATAGTGCTGGCCAAAAAATTAAATGCACACGGTGACCCGGGCAGTGTGAACGCAGACAGAGTACATTGGTGGAAGCGAGTGAGTCAGGAGGAGGAGGACAATGCGGGCGGTCAATTCAGCAGCACAGAAGGACCATGGCAACATACTGGTGGTAGTAGTAGCAGCACAGCGTCATAGTGCTGGCCAAAAAATTAAATGCACCCGGTGACCCGGGCAGTGTGAACGCAGACAGAGTACATTGGTGGAAGCGATTGAGTCAGGAGGAGGAGGACAATGCGGGCGGTCAATTCAGCAGCACAGAAGGACCATGGCAACATACTGGTGGTAGTAGTAGCAGCACAGCGTCATAGTGCTGGCCAAAAAATTAAATGCACCCGGTGACCCGGGCAGTGTGAACGCAGACAGAGTACATTGGTGGAAGCGATTGAGTCAGGAGGAGGAGGACAATGCGGGCGGTCAGTTCAGCAGCAGCAGCACAGAAGGACCATGGCAACATACTGGTGGTAGTAGTAGTAGTAGCACAGCGTCATAGTGCTGGCCAAAAAATTAAATACACCCGGTGACCCGGGCAGTGATAACGCAGACAGAGTGCATTGGTGGTACCGTGGTAGCGACTGAGTCAGGAGGAGGAGGAGGACAACGCAGGCGTTCAGTTCAGCAGCAGCAGCAGCACAGAAGGACCATGGCAACATACTGGTGGTAGTAGTAGCAGCACAGCGTCATAGTGCTGGCCAAAAAATTAAATGCACCCAGTGACCCGGGCAGTGTGAATGCAGAGTGCAGCAGCGGGAAGCAACTGAGTCAGGAGGAGGAGGACAATGCGGGCGGTCAGTTCAGCAGCAGCAGCACAGAAGGACCATGGCAACATACTGGTGGTAGTAGTAGTAGCACAGCGTCATAGTGCTGACCAAAAAATTAAATGCACCCAGTGACCCGGGCAGTGTGAACGCAGAGTGCAGCAGCGGGAAGCGACTGAGTCAGGAGGAGGAGGACAATGCGGGCGGTCAGTTCAGCAGCAGCAGCACAGAAGGACCATGCCAACATACTGGTGGTAGTAGTAGCAGCACAGCGTCATAGTGCTGGCCAAAAAATTAAATGCACCCAGTGACCCGGGCAGTGTGAACGCAGACAGAGTACATTGGTGGAAGCGATTGAGTCAGGAGGAGGAGGACAATGCGGGCGGTCAGTTCAGCAGCACAGAACAGAAGGACCATGGCAGCATACTGGTGGTAGTAGTAGTAGCACAGCGTCATAGTGCTGGCCAAAAAATTAAATGCACCCAGTGACCCGGGCAGTGTGAACGCAGAGTGCAGCAGCGGGAAGCGACTGAGTCAGGAGGAGGAGGACAATGCGGGCGGTCAGTTCAGCAGCACAGAAGGACCATGGCAACATACTGGTGGTAGTAGTAGCAGCACAGCGTCATAGTGCTGGCCAAAAAATTAAATGCACCCAGTGACCCGGGCAGTGTGAACGCAGAGTGTAGTAGCGACTGAGTCAGGAGGACAAAGTGGGCGGTCAGTTCAGCAGCTCAGAAGGAGGACCATGGTAACCTACTGGTAGTAGTACCATAACACCAAAAAATTAACCAAGGTAGGCACTAGGCAGGTAGTAACTGTCTTTATAAAGGCAGGCATAGTTAACAACAGCACATGCAGCAGCCACTTCATGTCCCCCTGTGTCTGACAATAGGGGCCAGGAACTTACCTTCCACCCAAGCCTGGTTGATTTTCAGGAAGGTGAGTTTGTCCACAGAGGCGTGGGAGAGCCGAGAGCGCTTCTTTGTGACCACGCCACCGGCAGCACTAAAGCATCTCTCTGAGAGGACACTCGAAGGAGGGCAGGATAGGAGTTCCAGGGCGTACTGGGAAAGCTCGCTCCAGATGTCCAGTCTCTTGACCCAGTACTCCAAGGGGTCCACGGGGCTGTCGGTGTCATTGAGCCCGCTGGATGACCCCATATAGTCAGACACCATGGTGGTCAGTTGTTGCTTGTGCTGGTTGGTGGTGGATGCTGTGGCGGGCACCTCTGTTCTGGGCTGCTGCACTGCATACAGGCTCTTGCTTAGGCTCTTCAGGTCTCCGGGGCGCCAGTTGCTGCTGCTGCTGCTGGTGCTGGTGGTTGTTGTTGTGCTGCTAGTGGCAATGGCAGGCACCTCTTGCTGGCTTGGCAGAGCAGTTACAGTGGGGGTGGAAGGCTGGGGGAATGCTTCCAGTAGTCTGCGCACAAGGGCCTCCTTCAACTCCCTTGTGCGTTGCTCGGTGGTGGATGGCGTCATTAAGTCTCCCAGCTTCCCCTTCAGACGAGGATCAAGCATCAAGGTAATCCAGATGTCCTCCCTTGAACGCATCTGGATCACCCGGGGGTCCCTGCGAAGGCAGCGCAACATGTGCACAGCCATGGGAAACAAGTGGGCCCTGCCAGCAAGATCTTCCTCGCCATTGTCCCATAACGCATGCCTGTCCTCTTCCTGTGCCATGTCGTTGTCCTCCTCAAACCGCCATCCACGTACAACGCCTGCTGCACTCTGCTCCTCCTCCTCCTCCTCATTCAGGTTAGGGACCTCCAACTCTTCCACTACCTGCTGTGAGCCCTCCTCTGAGTTGGACTGTGCTGCCATATGCTCCTGTTCTTCCAACTGCCTCAGGGCTTCATCCCCACGCTCAATTAAATTGTCCATTGCCTGCTCCAGTAGACAAACCAAGGGCACCCACTGGCACACAGAGGCCCGCTCCTCACTGACCATCTTGGTTGCCTCCAGGAAGGGACTCAGCACCAGGCATACTTGCTGCATCATTGTCCACTGAGTGGCAGTAATCATGGGGACTTGCTGGTTGCTGGGGACACTTGGGTCTAGCATGTAGGCCCTAAGAGCCAGCCTGTGCTGACACAGCCGCTCCAACATGGCCAGAGTCGAATTCCAGCGAACTGGCATGTCGATGATCATCCGGTGTTGTGGCCTTCCATACTGCTGCTGTAAGGTGGACAAGAGTGCAGAGGCAGTGGCTGACAGGCGGAAAAAGCGTACCACCGCCCGGGCATCCTGCAGCAGCTCGCTCATCCCCTGGTAGGTGCACAAGAAGCGCTGCACCACAAGATTGAGCACGTGGGCCAAGCAGGGGATGTGCTGGAGGTTTCCATGCTGCACTGCTGCCACCAGGTTGGCCCCGTTATCGGCTGCCACATACCCCACTTCCAGGCCTCTGGGGGCCAGCCACCTCCGCTCCTGCTTCCTAAGGGCGGTCAGGACGTTGGTGGCCGTAAGCCTCTCCTTCCCCAGGGTCACCAATTTTAAAAGGGCTTGGCAGTGCCGAAGCTTGGCGCTGCTGCTGCCGAGGCGGGCTTGCTTTCCGGGTGCAGAAGGAGTGTTGTGACAGGACCCTTCTGCATCCCCCCTGATCCCGCGCGGTGGCACCACTAGCTGGGCTGATGCGCTCTTGTCCTCCCTCCCTTCCATCAGTGTCACCCAGTGGGCCGTAAAGGACAGGTAGGGACCTGTCCCAAATCTGCTACTCCACGAGTCCATGGTCACATGGACCCGCTTGCCCACAGAGTAGTCCAGGGAACGGGCCACGTTTCCCACCGCAAACTTGTGGAGTGCTGGGATCGCGCATCTGCTGAAATAGTGGCGACTGGGGACTTGCCACTCGGGGATGCCAAATTGGAGCAGCTTCCGCATGGCGCTCCCCTCCTGCACCAGGGAGTAGGGAAGCAGCTGTGATGCCATGGCCCGGGCCAGCAAACCATTTAGTTTGCGGATCCGCCTGTGGCTTGGAGGCAGAGGCTTGGTCAGACCCTGAAAGGTGTCGCTCAGCAGGGTCTGACGACGCTGGGATGCAGGGGAGACAGAGGAGAGAGACGAACACTGGCTGCCAGCCTCAATGTCTGTGTCCTGAGTAGCCGAGGTGGAAGAGCGCTTGCGTGCTACTACTGCTGCTGCTGTGGGGGATTCACGACCCTGAGGGAGGGATGATGCTGCTGCGCTGGTGGGCCTTCTGCTCTCAGGAACCCCTGCCAGCAGTGCCTGCTTCCTCTTAAACTCTGCATACTCACGGCAGTGGCGGCTTCTCAGGTGGCCCTGGAGGGATGAGGTACCCATCTTGCTCAGACTTTTCCCACGGCTCAATCTTTTGCTGCATAACCTGCACACCGCATACCTTTTGTCATCAGTACATTCGTCAAAGCAATCCCACACTGGTGACTTTAATTTACTGCGGCCCCCACTAGCAGAGGGTGCAGCGGAACAATGTGTGGTAGTAGTTGCCGGGGGTTGCATGGTGGTGGTGCCGGCTGAAGCAGTGTCCTGTCTACTTCCTCCACGCCCACTGCTGCCGATGCCCCTGCCTGACATATGGCGATATCCTTGCCTAGGCCGAGGTGACTCGTCATCCTGCTCTGACCATTCTTCCACGGACTCAGCAGGCTGCGCATAGTTAGGGTCCACAACGTCGTCATCATCAGCAGCATCATCATAATCCAGCTCTTCCTCTGACTCCCCCGCCTCCTCTTCTGTCCCTACATCCCCAGACACCGACCCCTCTTCTTCATCACCAGAACTCAACAACGCTTGTGATTGTGGCCCGATCTCAATCTCTGCCACATCAGTCCCCAGTAAGTCCTGAGCTTCTTGCATCAGCAGGTTCCCAGATGCCGGACTGAGGGACAGAACGCTGTCATCCTGGGAGGGCTGCTGACCAGTGGGTGCTGGGGTGGATGTCACAACAAGTGTGGGACGTTGGCTGCTGCTGCTGCTGCTCCTTGGAGTGGTGCTCACAGTAGAGGTCTGGGAGGAAGTCATGATGTTCATGAGTACGTCAGGTTCCATTTGCTCAACCACCACACGGGGACCAGAAACTTTAAAATATTTGGACAATGGCGTCCGCTGACTCGGCCTAGGCTTTGCTGCCCCCCTTTCTGCTGCATCACGACCACGTACAGCTGGGCGTCCTCTCCCTGGACGTGGAGCAGTCCCAGAAGTGGCTGAGGCAATTGAACTCCCTTTCCTCTCACCCCGCGAAACCCTGCCAGACATAGTTACATAGTTACATAGTTACATAGTTATTTTGGTTGAAAAAAGACATACGTCCATCGAGTTCAACCAGTATAAAGTACAACACCAGCCTGCTCCCTCACATATCCCTGTTGATCCAGAGGAAGGCGAAAAAACCCTTACAAGGCATGGTCCAATTAGCCCCTAAAGGGAAAAATTCCTTCCCGACTCCAGATGGCAATCAGATAAAATCCCTGGATCAACATCATTAGGCATTACCTAGTAATTGTAGCCATGGATGTCTTTCAACGCAAGGAAAGCATCTAAGCCCCCTTTAAATGCAGGTATAGAGTTTGCCATAACGACTTCCTGTGGCAATGCATTCCACATCTTAATCACTCTTACTGTAAAGAACCCTTTCCTAAATAAATGGCTAAAACGTTTTTCCTCCATGCGCAGATCATGTCCTCTAGTCCTTTGAGAAGGCCTAGGGACAAAAAGCTCATCCGCCAAGGTATTATATTGCCCTCTGATGTATTTATACATGTTAATTAGATCCCCTCTAAGGCGTCTTTTCTCTAGACTAAATAAACCCAGTTTATCTAACCTTTCTTGATAAGTGAGACCTTCCATCCCACGCATCAATTTTGTTGCTCGTCTCTGCACCTGCTCTAAAACTGCAATATCTTTTTTGTAATGTGGTGCCCAGAACTGAATTCCATATTCCAGATGTGGCCTTACTAGAGAGTTAAACAGGGGCAATATTATGCTAGCATCTCGAGTTTTTATTTCCCTTTTAATGCATCCCAAAATTTTGTTAGCTTTAGCTGCAGCTGCTTGGCATTGAGTACGATTATTTAACTTGTTGTCAATGAGTACTCCTAAGTCCTTCTCCAAGTTTGATGTCCCCAACTGTCTCCCATTTATTTTGTATGGTGCTAGACCATTAGTACGTCCAAAATGCATGACCTTACATTTGTCAACATTGAATTTCATCTGCCATGTATGTGCCCATATAGCCATCCTATCCAGATCCTGTTGCAATATGACACTATCTTCCTGAGAGTTAATGATTCTGCACAATTTTGTATCATCTGCAAAAATAGCAACATTGCTCACTACTGCATCTACTAGGTCATTAATAAATAAATTGAAGAGCACTGGACCCAGAACAGACCCCTGTGGGACCCCACTGCTAACAGTCTCCCATTTTGAGTATGATCCATTGACCACAACTCTTTGTTTTCTGTCCATTAGCCAGTTCCCTATCCATGAACACAGACTCTTCCCCAGTCCTTGCATCCTCAACTTTTGCACCAGACTTTTGTGGGGAACAGTGTCGAAGGCCTTTGCAAAGTCCAAGTATATCACATCTACAGCATTCCCAATATCCATATTAGCATTCACTACCTCATAAAAGCTGAGCATGTTAGTCAAACAGGACCTGTCTTTAGTAAACCCATGTTGATGCTGAGAAATAAGATTATTTTCTACTATGAAGTCATGTATAGTATCTCTTAGTAACCCCTCAAATAGTTTGCATACAACTGATGTTAAACTTACAGGTCTATAATTTCCTGGATCAGATTTTTTGCCCTTCTTAAATAATGGGAAAACGTGGGCTGTACGCCAATCCACTGGGACTCTGCCAGTTGCAAGAGAGTCACAAAAGATAAGATAAAGGGGTTTATCTATAACTGAACTTAATTCCCTTAGGACCCGAGGATGCATGCCATCCGGGCCAGGTGCCTTGTCTATTTTTAATTTATTTAGTCTTGCCTTCACTTCTTCCTGCGTTAAGTATTTAATATTACAGTTAGAAGATTGAGACTCTTCCGCCTCTGTAGTTTGCAACAGTGCTGTTTCTTTTGTGAAGACAGAAGCAAAGAAAGCATTTAATAACTCTGCCTTACCTTGGTCATCCACCATTGAGTTCCCATCCTCATCCTTTAGGAGTCCTATACAGTCAACCTTTCTTTTTTTAGAGTTAATGTACTTGTAAAACTTTTTTGGGTTAGATTTGATATCCTTAGCGATTTGTTTTTCAGCTTCAATCTTTGCCTGCCTAATTTCTTTTTTACAATTTTTATTGCACTCCTTATAATTGCTTAGTGCAGCCTCGGTCCCCTCCTGTTTTAAGACCTTATAGGCATTCTTTTTCCTCTTCATTTTATCTTTAACCTTTCTATTCATCCATAGAGGCCTTTTTTTATTCCTAGACATTTTGTTTCCATATGGGATATACATACTACAGTATTGATTGAGTATAAGTTTAAAAGCTTGCCATTTCCCTTCAGTGTCTTCCCCTTGTAGTACATTATCCCAGTTCACCAAACTTAGTGCCTGCCTAATTTGAGTGAACTTTGCTTTTCTAAAGTTCATAGTTTTAGTGGTCCCGCTGCCCCTTGGCCTATCAGTCACCAGCTCAAACGTTATCATGTTGTGATCACTATTTCCCAAATGTTCTTGAACCTGCACATTTGATACATTATCTGGTCTATTAGAAATGATCAGATCCAGTAACGCATTCCCCCTAGTTGGTTCAGTTACCATTTGAGTCAAGTAATTGTCCTGTAGTGCTGCCAGAAATCTGCTGCTTTTACCAGAATGGGTAGCCTCAATACTCCAGTCAATGTCTGGAAAGTTGAAGTCGCCCATAATTATGACCTCATTTTTACCTGCAGCTTTTTCAATCTGCTGTAGTAATCTCAGTTCTGCAGCTTCATTAATAAGAGGTGGCCTGTAGCATACCCCAATAAGCAATTGGCAACTTTTATTTCCACCATGAATATTTACCCAAACGGACTCCACATCTTCGCAATCTTCCTCCATCTCATCGTTGAGGACAGCTGTAAGAGAATTCTTAACAAAGAGACAAACCCCTCCACCTTTTTTCCCTGTTCTATCCCTCCTAAACACATTGTATCCTTTTAAATTAGCTATCCAGTCATGGCTTTCATCCATCCATGTCTCGGTTATTCCCACAATGTCATAGCCTTTGTCATTCAGAATGAACTCTAGTTCGTCTATTTTATTTGCAAGGCTCCGAGCATTGGTTACCATGCACTTTATATTTTTACCACCACATTTACCAATTTTGTTTACATGAAATTGGCTACTTGAATTTTTACCAACCTCCTTAATCTTTACACTGTCCCCACCCCCCTCTCCACCCTCCATAATGATAGGTTCCCACTGTCTTTTTACCTCATCTTGTCTATGTATTGAGACTTTATCCTCCCGCCTCCCCCCAGATCCTAGTTTAAAATCTCCTCCAACCGTTTAGCCATCTCCTCCCCCAATGCAGCTGCACCCTCCCCATTAAGGTGCAGCCCATCCCTGCTGTAGAACCGGAACCCAAACCCTTCCTTCCTACACCAATTTCTCAGCCACTTATTTAACTCCCTAAGCTCCCTCTGTCTCTCAGATGTAGCACGTGGCACTGGCAGTATTTCAGAAAACACCACCTTGGAGGTCCTTGCTTTAAGTTTATCTCCAAGTACCTGAAAATCATTTTTGAGGACCTTCCATCTCCCACTAACTTTATCATTGGTGCCAATGTGTACCATGACAGCCGGGTCTTCCCCAGCCCCACCCAGTAATCTGTCAATTCTTTCCGCTACATGCCGAACCCGAGCACCCGGGAGGCAACAGACTGTACGGCATTCACGGTTTCTTCGACAGATTACCCTATCTGTGCGCCTAATAATTGAATCCCCTACCACCAGTACCTGTCTAGCCTTAGCTGCACTCCTATTCCCTTTCTCGTTACAGCAGTCTGCCCCTTGGTTGCTAAGGAGCACATCCTGCTGCAGCATTGCTACTCCTGAATCATCCTCCCCAATATTACGCAAACAAGCATACTTATTAGTGAGGGACAACTCGGGACTAGCCTCCCTGCCACTTTTTCCCCTACCCCTTCTAACTGTGACCCAACTAGCGGCTGCCTCTGCTTCTTGGTCTGGCTGTACTCCACCCTCCTCATCTTCAACGGTTCCATCCAGTGTCTGGATCGTGAGATCCAAGCTCTTCTCCATGTTGTGTATGCTTCTCAGTGTTGCGAGATGCTTATTTAGCTCTGCGACTTCCGCCTCTAACTGAGCAACACGCACACACCCAGGGCAACAGTAAACACCCTCAATCCGCTGATCAAGGCATGCATACATGTTGCAGGATGTACACTGTACAGCATAGTCCAACATGATGACTTTTGTGTGGGGAAAAAATTATTTAAAGTAAACTGTGGCGGTAAAAGATGAAATGGGAGAGTGAGTGTAGCTGGGGAGGAGGAAAGGGAGAGTAAGTGAAGTTGGGGAGTGAGTGAAGAGGGGGGGGGAGGGGAGGAGGGGGAGGGGAGGAGGAGGGGCGGGAGGGGTGGAGAAGTGGAGGTGGAGTGAGTGAAGTTGGGGTGGAGTCCTCAAAATTTAAAGACTACACCACAACGTGCCTAGCACATTCTAACCAATGCAAAAAACCACAATATTGATTGAAGGTTTTTTTTTTTTTTTTTTTGTCCTTACCTACTTCCTCTCACCACTCTCTTTGTGCCTGTGTTGCAACGCCTGTTTTTAACGCCTATGCCACTTGTGTCGCAGCCACTTAGTGAGCAAGCCACAGACTGAGCAAGCTCAGTACTGAGTCCTGAAGCTGACCAAATACCTCCTATTGCAGCTAGTCCCTCCCCCTAGCCAATTGCCTGCTGCAAAACAAACTAGAGGGAAAAGAAAAAAAAAATTGTACTTTTAAAAAATGACACTTGCTGTTTAATATCAGATGAACCACACAGACAATCCACCAGATATTGCAGCAGCAAAAAACAATATACAAACAGCAATGTAATATAATTAGTGCTCACAATTCCCAGCAGTGAAGTGAAGCAGCCCTCCACCATGTTGCTAGTAATGAATCACTGGATGCAGTGGGCACAGTACAAGGTCACTGAAGGATGCAGTGGGCACAGTAGTGGGCACTGGATATACAACTAGGTCACTGAAGGATGCAGTGGGCACAGCAGTGGGCACTGAAGGATGCAGTGGGCACAGCAGTGGGCACTGGATATACAACTAGGTCACTGAAGGATGCAGTGGGCACAGTACAAGGTCACTGAAGGATGCAGTGGGCACAGCAGTGCGCACTGGATATACAACTAGGTCACTGAAGGATGCAGTGGGCACAGTACAAGGTCACTGAAGGATGCAGTGGGCACAGCAGTGGGCACTGGATATACAACTAGGTCACTGAAGGATGCAGTGGGCACAGTACAAGGTCACTGAAGGATGCAGTGGGCACAGCAGTGGGCACTGGATTTACAACTAGGTCACTGAAGGATGCAGTGGGCACACAAAGATGTCACACTGTGTAATGAGATGCTTATATGCCAGCGAGCGAGCAGTGGGCACTGGGCACGGCACAAGGTCACTGACAGAATGAATGAACAGCGCTGGCAGAGAGTGGCAGTGCCGGCGGTGTGACTGGCTGCCTGCAAATAGTACAAGTGAAGTTTATAACTGTCACTGAAATAATATGCAAGTGTGTAATGAGATGCTTATATGCAAGCGAGCGAGCAGTGGGCACGGCACAAGGTCACTGACAGAATAAATGAACAGCGCTGGCAGAGAGTGGCGGCGCCGGCGGTGTGACTGGCTGCCTGCAAATAGTACAAGTGTATAACTGTCACTGGAATATACAAGTGAACACTGCAGCTGCACTAACCTGCCTGCCTGCACTACACACAGATAATCCCCACTCCCACTACACTGACTACACTGCAGCACTGAACCTGCCTGCACTATACACAGTTAAATAATCACTAGACTCCACCACTCCCACTACACTACACTGACTACAAGTAACTACAGCAATCACTCACTGACTAGCTAACTGTGTACAGTATAAGAGTAGTGTTAGCAAAAAAAACGCTTTGTTTTTAACACAATAAATGCACTTGCTCAAACAACAATGGCCTGGAGATAATCCTCTCAGCACCACAGTCTAGCAAGGACAGAGCTTTTCCATCATGGCCGCCGCTTTATATTCAGGAGGGGAGGGCATAGCTCCCCTCCTGTGATTGGTTGCTAGGGCCTGGCTGGGGCCCTCTGATTGGCCTGCAATGTGTCACTTCCGCATAGTTTGATGCATTTCCGCTAACCACGACTTCAGCGCCGGGTTTCACGAGCGTGAATGCGGATTTATGTCCGCATTCACGCGAAGCCGAAGCAGATTTTCGTGGTTAAAAATCTATTCACGGCTTAGCGTATCCGAGGCGGAATGGGTCAAAATGGTCGTGAATCCACGCGTAAGCGTGATCACGACCTGGCGGTGAGCACCACTGGTCACGACAGTGTTCAGTACCTGACCTTTATCAAAATGAATAAGGAATGGATCACGGAGGGCTACTGCATGACCGAAGACTAAGTCAGTCCCCACACACAACATCTCTGCCTGCAGACCACTTGCCTTCTCCGCCACCACCAACAGGGTCCAGGTCTCTAGGCGGATTCCTGAATTTTTCTGGTGCGTGTACATGCCTGCCTAATTTTTCTGGCTGCACTGCGGGCGGCTGCAACAAAAAAACAAAAGGCATGTACATGTGCCCATCCCCCTTCATGATCATTACCTTGCCGCGGTGAAGGGGCTTGCGTATCACAATGAAGTAATGACCGCCGGCTATTTGAGTGTCTCGGGTGGGGTGGGACACAAAAGATAATAAGGTCGTTGCTTCATTGTGGTCAGACCAAATTTGATCAGCTGGACAGTCACTGTTGTTCTATCATTGAGCTGTAATGATCGCTGCTGCAGCAGGTGTTGCTGGAAGTAGTAGTGCTGCAGCTCAGGCCGTTCTGATCTATTTCCATGCAAGCTGCATAGCTTTGTCTGTCTTTCCCTGCTGTCAGCTTGTGACTGATTATCATTCACCTGTGTGGGAATCTGCATGTCTGCTCCCATTGGATGACCTCAGTATAAAGATCTGCTTCCTGCAGGGTTTCCTTGGGTTTTCATAGCTTCAGTGTAAGCCAGTCTTGCTGTCGCTTTAGCCCCCGATCGTGTTTCTTGTTAATAAGATACTTTGCTGGTCTTTGCATCATATATTGGTTAATTGCCAATATATATGCATACCAGCACGTTTATTATTTTCCTTGTATTTGTGTTACGTTGATACATCAGTGTCGCTGATGTATACGTACACGAACTGTTTATATCCTGTGTGCAGTTAGTCAGCTTTCCAGCACGTTTTGGTAGGTTGCGCGTACCGTGACCACCCGTGCTGAGGTAGTTACCCTGCTCCTGGTTCTGTTTGTGGATTGCGTTCATCTCTGCGAAGAGATAACGAATCCTTCTGAATCCTGTTCTGTTACTGTTTGTGGATTGCGTTCATCTCTGCGAAGAGATAACGAATCCTTCTGAATCCTGTTCTGTTACCGTTTGTGGATTGCGTTCATCTCTGTGAAGAGATAGCGAATCCTTCTGAGTCCTGTTCCCTGTATTACTCCATTCCTAGTCAGCGTTCCTGCTTATGTCATATATCGGTTCATTGCCGATATATACATATGTTAGTCAGACGTTACAAATAGTTTCATTGATAGCTGTAATTGTAATACGCTAGGAAAACATACTTATTGTATATTTATCTGTGTTACGTTCATCTATCTTAATCCTGCTGTTTCCTGACTGTCCTGTCCTGTCTTTGTGAGGCACGCCATCGCCGCAGCGCATTGGCTGCCTCATTCCAGTCTGTCTGGTTTTGGACGCTTGCTGTCGCTAAGTAGCCGCTTGCTAGCAAGCGTTCATTCTGTCTACCTGTCCTGATCTCCTCAGTTCTGGTTTGTGCGCTCAGCGCTACTTTGCGCTGAGACGTTATAACGAAAGCATTGTTTGTGGCTGTCAGATCTGCACCGGCTCTGTGCGCCACAATCTCCTATTGGAGTCAGTCCTCCCCTCCACTATACTAGGGGTAGCCTGTTTCCTGGTGCTAGTGTGTGTACCTCCTCCACGCCAGCTCATGCGTTGCATGCTGACTGTGGAGAATACACCACCAAGCCTAACATGAGCTACCACAGCCCGGCGACCATATGGGCTTGAAAACCGCCACGGCCTACACTCTCGCCATGGTGTGCACCAGTCCAGCACGGACGTCACTAAGCAAACAGCTGTTTGCGGTGCGTTACACAGTGAGTTTGGTGTGTCAGTGTGAAGCAGAACTCTAATTACACTCCCTAAATGATGTATACACATGCAAGATGTTTTAAAGCACTTTAGGCCTGCAATTTAGCATTCAATGTGATTTCTGCCCTTAAAACGCTGCTTTGCGTCACATCCAGATTTTTCCCCGGGACTTTTGGCATGTATCCCACTCCGCCATGCCCCCTCCAGGTGTTAGACCCCTTGAAACATCTTTTCCATCACTTTTATGGCAAGCATAATTTTTTCTATTTTTTAAAGTTCGCATCCCCATTGAAGTCTATTGCGGTTCGCAAACTTTTTGGTGAACCGAACATTCCGCGAAGGTTCGCGAACTTAAAATCGGAGGTTCAGCCCATCTCTAGCCACAACCCTCAAGCTTAGCTGGAGGATATGACTGCACACAAGAAGAGTAAAAATAAGCAGGACTCAGATGCTATACAAGGACCCATTCCACCGATCTTCTTGAGGCAACAGCAATGAGACACTGCAGCCAAGATGGTCGCTGCCGCCTCAGGCCAGCCCTCATCACCTTAAAGCAAAACCACTAGGTGAGCTGATCCATGAAGTGGAACAATGGCTGGACCCTTTGTGCAGATGCGCTTGAGGATGATAAATCCAGCCTGGATGACTATGATAAGCTGCTTGCCCAGATGGAAACCAGGCTAGAGGACTATAAAAACTGGGCCTGCAGGTTGAATCTTTGCATTAGAGGACTGCCTGAAAACTACAGAGTTAAAGTTCACAGCCACCAACCTCTTCTCAGCTCTGCTACCACAAGTGGATCCCTCCTAGAGTTGGACCGAACCTCCGATTTTAGGTTCGCGAACGTTCGGTTCGCGGAAAAGTTCGCGAACCGCAATAGACTTCAATGGGGAGGCGAACTTTTGAAAAAAAAAATTCTGCTGGCCACAAAAGTGATGGAAAAGATGTTTCAAGGGGTCTAACACCTGGAGGGGGGCATGGCGGAGTGGGATACACGCCAAAAGTCCCCGGGAAAAATCTGGATTTGACGCAAAGCAGCGTTTTAAGGGCAGAAATCACATTGAATGCTAAATGACAGGCCTAAAGTGCTTTGCTCTTTGTGTAGTGACGGCCGTGCTGGACTGGTGCGCACCATGGCGAGAGTGCAGGTTTTGGTGGCTTTACAGCCCATATGGTCGCCTGGCTGATGTAGCTGAATGACAGAACAGTGACTGTCCAGCTGACCAAATTTGGTCTGACCACAATGAAGCAACGACCTTATTATCTTTTGTGTGCCCCCCGAGACACTCATCTAGGCGCCGGTCATTGCTTCATTGTGATACGCAAGCCCCTTCACCACGGCAAGGTAATGATCATGAAGGGGAATGGGCGCATGTACATGCCTTTTCTTTTGTTGTTGCAGCTGCCCGCAGTGCAGCCAGAAAAATTAGGCAGTCATGTACACGCACCAGAAAAATTATTACAGCGGCCACTGCTAGCAGCGGCCTAAAAAATTCAGCAATCCGCCTGGAGTCCCGGACCCTGTTGGTGGTGGCGGAGAAGGTAGTCAAGCGGCCTGCAGGCAGACATGCTGTGTGGAGGGACTGGGAGCGACTTAGTCTTCTTGGGGCAGGCCAGGCAGCCAGTCACACGGCGTGCAGGCAGAGATGCTGTGTGTGCGGGGACTGACTTAGTCTTGGGGCGGGCAGCAGCCCTCCGGGATCCATGCCTCATTCATTTTGATAAAGGTGAGGTACTTAACACTTTTGTGACTTAGGCGACTTCTCTTCTCAGTGACAATGCCTCCAGCTGCGCTGAAGGTCCTTTCTGACAGGACGCTTGCGGCAGGGCAGGAGAGAAGTTGGATGGCAAATTGGGACAGTTCTGGCCACAGGTCAAGCCTGCGCACCCAGTAGTTCAACGGTTCCTCATCGCTGTTCACAGCAGTGTCTACATCCACACTTAAGGCCAGGTAGTCGGCTACCTGCCGTTCCAGGCGTTGGTGGAGGGTGGATCCGGAAGGGCTACGGCGAGGCGTTGGACTAAAGAACATCCGCATGTCCGACATCACCATGAGATCGCTGGAGCGTCCTGTCTTTGACTGCGTGGACACGGGAGGAGGATTGGTGGCAGTGGTACCTTGCTGGCGTTGTGCTGTCACATCACCCTTAAAGGCATTGTAAAGCATAGTTGACAGCTTGTTCTGCATGTGCTGCATCCTTTCCACCTTCAGGTGAGTTGGTAACAGGTCCGCCACTTTGTGCCTGTACCGAGGGTCTAGTAGTGTGGCCACCCAGTACAGCTCATTCCCCTTGAGGTTTTTTATACGGGGGTCCCTCAACAGGCAGGACAGCATAAAAGACGACATCTGCACAAAGTCGGATCCAGTACCCTCCATCTCCTCTTGCTATTCCTCAGTGACGTCACGTAAGTCAACCTCCTCCCCCCAGCCGCGAACACGACCACGGGAAGGTTGAGCAGCACAAGCCCCCTGCGACGCCTGCTGCGGTTGTTCTCCTGCCGCCGTCCCCTCCTCCTCCTCCTCCCCCAAAGAAACACCTTGCTCTTCATCCTCTGAGTCTGACTCGTCTTCTGCACACGACTTCTTTTCTTCCTCCTCCTCCCCCCTCTGTGCTGCCGCAGGTGTTGAGGAAACAGCTGGGTCTGATGAAAATTGGTCCCATGCCTGTTCCTGCCGTAACGGTTCCTGGTCACGCTCATTTGCAGCTTCATCCGCCACTCTACGCACAGCACGCTCCAAGAAGTAAGCGTAGGGAATTAAGTCGCTGATGGTGCCCTCACTGCGGCTCACCAGGTTGGTCACCTCCTCAAACGGCCGCATGAGCCTGCATGCATTTCGCATCAGTGTCCAGTTGTCGGGCCAGAACATCCCATCTTCCCAGACTGTTTCATTCTACTGTAGTTGTAGAGGTACTGGGTGACTGCTTTCTTCTGTTCTAGCAGGCGGGAGAACATGAGCCGGGTCGAATTCCAGCGAGTCGGGCTATCGCAAATCAGGCGTCTCACCGGCATGTTGTTTTTCCGCTGAATTTCCGCAAAGCGTGCCATGGCTGTGTAAGACCGCCTCAAATGCCCACAGAACTTCCTGGCCTGCTTCAGGACATCCGCTAAGCCAGGGTACTTTGCCACAAATCTTTGAACAACTAAATTCATGACATGTGCCATGCAGGGTATGTGTGTCAGCTTCCCCATATGCAAAGCGGCAAGCAGATTGCTGCCGTTGTCGCACACCACGTTGCCTATCTCCAGGTGGTGCGGGGTCAGCCACTCATCCACCTGTTTCTTAAGAGCAGCCAGGAGAGCTGCTCCAGTGTGACTCTCCGCTTTGAGACAAGACATGTCTAAGATGGCGTGACAGCGTCGTACCTGGCATGCAGCATAGGCCCTGCGGAGCTGGGGCTGTGTAGCTGGAGAGGAGAACTGCCACTCAGCCAAGGAGGAGGAGGACAGCAAAGAGCATGTAGCAGGAGGAGAGGAGGTGGCAGGAGGCCTGCCTGCAAGCCGTGGAGGTGTCACAATTTGGTCCGCTGCGTCCTGCTTGCCATCGTTCACCACCAGGTTGACCCAATGGGCTGGGTACGTAATGTAGCAGCCCTGCCCGTGCTTGGCAGACCAGGCATCCGTGGTCAGGTGGACCCTTGACCCAACGCTCTTCGCAAGAGATGACACCACCTGCCTCTATACTTCACGGTGCAGTTGGGGTATGGCCTTTCTCGAAAAATAAGTGCGGCCTGGCATCTTCCACTGCGGTGTTCCGATGGCCACAAATTTACGGAAGGCCTCGGAGTCCACCAGCCAGTATGGTAACAGCTGGCGAGCTAACAGTTCCGCCACGCCAGCTGTCAGACGCCGGGCAAGGGGGTGACTGGCCGAAATTGGCTTCTTCCGCTCAAACATTTCCTTCACGGACACCTGACTGCTGCTGTGGGCAGAGGAGCAGGAAGCGCTCAAGGGCAGAGGCGGAGTGGAGGAGGGTGCCTGTGAAGGTGGAAGGGAGAAAGCGGCAGAAGCAGATGATGCATCTGAATGAGGAAGAGGAGAAGGAGGGTAACTTTTCTTTTGTGTGCTGCTGCTGCTTTTGCTCAGGTGGCCATCCCATTGCTGTTTGTGCCTTTTCTCCAGGTGCCTTCATAAGGCACTTGTCCCTACGTGAGTGTTGGCCTTTCCACGGCTCAATTTTTGTTGGCAGAGCGAACAGATGGCTTTGGTCCGATCTGAGGCACACACATTAAAAAATTTCCACACCGCTGAGCCACCCTGGGATGTGGGCACTATGGGGACCTCAGCAGCTGATGCTGAAGGGCAAGTTGGCTTGCTGTACATAGGTGGCGATACATGGTGCCGGACACTGCCACCAGCTGTTTCTGACGAAGAGCTGCCCCAGCTTCTTTCAGCAACTTCTCTCCTCCTACTACTCTCTGACTCCCCCTCTGAACTGTCCCCCTCTTCATCTCCTCTATTGGGAACATACAGAGGATCCCTATCATCGTCATCATCGTAATCATCCTGCCCAGCTTCGCTTGCCTCAGAAAAATCCAAACATGCACCATCAGTAGGTCCTTCATCCTCCTTACACGTTACATCCATAGTGTTGCCGCGTAACTCAGACATAAGAGCTGGTGAAAATTCATCTGGCTGTAACAATGGCTGTGCATCAGTGATTTCAACACTAAATAATTCTTGCGAAGTGTCAAATGCAGCGGAAGTGGTGCTAGTAGTAGCGCTGGTGGCTGAGCAAGATGAGGTGTTCTGTGTCGCTAAATACTCAACCACGTCCTGACAATCTTGGGAGGTGATGGGACGTGCCTTCTTCCGAGCACTGTACTGTGGGCCAGGTCCACACAAAATTACATTTACACGACCTCGCGCAGACCTGCCGGGTGGCCTTCCTCTGGCTCTGGCACTACCTCTTCCTCTACCTGTTTTGTCCATATCGGGTATGCACGGAGTGGTAAATCACACTGCGTGCACTCACGTAGGTAGGTGGGTTCACTTAACTGCACAGGTATGCACACTAATGCGGTGGGTTCACTGAACAGAACAGGTATACAGTGGCGGGTTCACTGAACAGTACAGGTATACAGTGGCGGGTTCACTGAACACAACAGGTATGCAGTGGCGGGTTCACTGAACAGAACAGGTATACAGTGGCGGGTTCACTGAACACAACAGGTATGCAGTGGCGGGTCCACTGAACAGAACAGGTATGCAGTGGCAGGTTCACTGAACACAACAGGTATGCAGTGGCGGGTTCACTGAACACAACAGGTATGCAGTGGCAGGTTCACTGAACAGAACAGGTATACAGTGGCGGGTTCACTGAACACAACAGGTATGCAGTGGCGGGTTCACTGAACAGAACAGGTATACAATGGCGGGTTCACTGAACACAACAGGTATGCAGTGGCGGGTTCACTGAACAGGTATACAGTGGCGGGTCCACTGAACAGAACAGGTATGCAGTGGCAGGTTCACTGAACACAACAGGTATGCAGTGGCGGGTTCACTGAACAGAACAGGTATACAGTGGCGGGTTCACTGAACACAACAGGTATGCAGTGGCGGGTTCACTGAACAGGTATGCAGTGGCGGGTTCACTGAACAGAACAGGTATACAGTGGCGGGTTCACTGAACAGAACAGGTATGCAGTGGCGGGTTCACAGAACAGGTATGCAGTGGCAGGTTCACTGAACACAACAGGTATGCAGTGGCAGGTTCACTGAACACAACAGGTATACAGTGGCGGGTCCACTGAACAGAACAGGTATGCAGTGGCAGGTTCACTGAACACAACAGGTATGCAGTGGTGGGTTCACTAAACAGGTATACATTGGCGGGTCCACTGAACAGAACAGGTATGCAGTGGCAGGTTCACTGAACACAACAGGTATGCAGTGGCGGGTTCACTGAACAGAACAGGTATACAGTGGCGGGTTCACTGAACAGTACAGGTATACAGTGACGGGTTCACTGAACACAACAGGTATGCAGTGGCGGGTTCACTGAACAGAACAGGTATACAGTGGCGGGTTCACTGAACACAACAGGTATGCAGTGGCAGGTTCACTGAACAGGTATACAGTGGCGGGTTCACTGAACAGAACAGGTATACAGTGGCGGGTTCACTGAACAGAACAGGTATGCAGTGGCGGGTTCACAGAACAGGTATGCAGTGGCAGGTTCACTGAACACAACAGGTATGCAGTGGCGGGTTCACTGAACAGGTATACAGTGGCGGGTCCACTGAACAGAACAGGTATGCAGTGGCAGGTTCACTGAACACAACAGGTATGCAGTGGCGGGTTCACTGAACAGGTATACAGTGGTGGGTCCACTGAACAGAACAGGTATGCAGTGGCGGGTTCACTGAACACAACAGGTATGCAGTGGTGGGTTCACTGAACAGGTATGCAGTGGTGGGTTCACAGAACAGGTATGCAGTGGTGGGTTCACAGAACAGGTATGCAGTGGTGGGTTCACAGAACAGGTATGCAGTGGCAGGTTCACTGAACAGGTATGCAGTGGTGGGTTCACTGAACAGGTATGCAGTGGTGGGTTCACTGAACAGGTATGCAGTGGTGGGTTCACAGTACAGGTATGCAGTGGTGGGTTCACAGAACAGGTATGCAGTGGCGGGTTCACAGAACAGGTATGCAGTGGCAGGTTCACTGAACACAACAGGTATGCAGTGGTGGGTTCACTGAACAGGTATACAGTGGCGGGTCCACTGAACAGAACAGGTTTGCAGTGGCGGGTTCACTGAACACAACAGGTATGCAGTGGTGGGTTCACTGAACAGGTATGCAGTGGTGGGTTCACAGAACAGGTATGCAGTGGCGGGTTCACAGAACAGGTATGCAGTGGCAGGTTCACTGAACACAACAGGTATGCAGTGGCGGGTTCACTGAACAGGTATACAGTGGCGGGTCCACTGAACAGAACAGGTATGCAGTGGCGGGTTCACTGAACACAACAGGTATGCAGTGGTGGGTTCACTGAACAGGTAGGCAGTGGTGGGTTCACAGAACAGGTATGCAGTGGTGGGTTCACAGAACAGGTATGCAGTGGCAGGTTCACTGAACAGGTATGCAGTGGTAGGTTCACTGAACAGGTTTGCAGTGGTGGGTTCAATGAACAGGTATGCAGTGGTGGGTTCACAGAACAGGTATGCAGTGGCAGGTTCACTGAACAGGTATGCAGTGGTGGGTTCACTGAACAGGTTTGCAGTGGTGGGTTCACAGAACAGGTATGCAGCGGTGGGTTCACAGAACAGGTATGCAGTGGCAGCCTGGCAGGTTCACTGAACAGGTATGCAGTGGTGGGTTCACTGAACAGGTATGCAGTGGTGGGTTCAATGAACAGGTATGCAGTGGTGGGTTCAATGAACAGGTATGCAGTGGTGGGTTCACAGAACAGGTATGCCGCCAGGAACAAGCTAAGCCTAACTAATCTTTCCCTATGAGAGACAGTCTGCAGCAGCTCGCCCTACTCTCACTAATGCAGGCACACGAGTGACCATAATGGCCGCCGCTGCCTGCCTTATATAAGGGGGGTGGGGCTCCAGGGGCTAGTGTAGCCTAATTGGCTACACTGGGCCTGCTGACTGTGATGTAGAGGGTCAAAGTTGACCCTCCATGGTGCATTATGGGGCGAACCGAACTTCCGCAAACGTTTGCCTGCGGGACGCGAACGCGAACTACGGAAGTTCGCATGGAACCGTTCGCAGGCGAACCGTTCGGCCCAACTCTAATCCCTCCCTGCTACAGCTGGATCAAATTCACAGGGCTCTGGGGAAAACTCGTAATTCAGATCAGCCATGGGACATAGTACTTACATTTCATTACTACGAACAGGAACAGGTGATGGCTGCTGCCAGGAATATGGCCCGCTACCTGAAGTTCCTGCTTCTGTCCAGTTTTTTGCAGACTTATTGCCCCTTACAGAAGCAACGTCTCCTACGACCTATTGTTCTCAGCTTGCAGCGGAAGTCCTTAAGATATTGCTGTAGTGAAGTAGAATGAACTTCCGGAAGATCAGGAGGAGCGATCAGACTTGTGCTGTGTATAGTTGGTGCAGTTCTCAATTTCCGTGCAGGACGGCTAGGATATATGGAGACAAAGTAGGAGCAAGCACACTCAGTGTGTGAATTATGAAAAGTGGCCAGCTGACCACAGACTAGAATGATCTCACCTCAGTGTAGTGCTGGTTAGCCCGTATGAGTGTACCAGCTCACAGGCTTTGTCCCTTCGAGCCAGGGACCAGGCTAGTGGCAGTCAGGATTCCTTCGGTCCTCTCCTCTCGCAACTGTGGCTAACACCACTTGCTTTGCAATCACCAGCGTTCTGCACTATGCAGGTGCTCAGTGGCTGTGGCAGGTGCCAATTCTACGAGTATCTTCCCTTTTGTGCAGGGAATGGATCAGTGTGCAAGCTGATTTCCACCTTCCAGCACAAGTGGTTCTGGCACTCTGCGGGCGCTCGTTAGCTGGTGGTGTGTAATGGAGTTGGCCCCAATACATGGGGAAGCCGTGTAATGTAAAAATCTGTTTATTGTAACGCGTTTCGAAAGGGATGAAGTCAATTGGCTTAACAATGGAGGTCACATGCTAGGTAATTTAACCAATAGGTGGCTGCATTATTTAAAAAATCAGTCAGAATGAAGTCTGCAAATAGGGTGAGGACCATGATTCTCTGCTCTGTATCCTATCAGAGTAAAGTATGCAAATAGGTTGTGGACCATGATCCTCTGCTCTGTGACTTATCAGAGTGAGGTATGCAAATAGGGTGAGGACCATGATCCTCTGCTCTTTATATAAGTGGAGTAAATGCATATGTTTAATATGAGTAGAATAAATTGATCTGAATAGAATAAATTAATCAGTCTCATTTAAACATTATTAGATTAAAAGGGGTGGTTTAAAACAGGTTAAAATTGCCATAAGGTTGCTACATATTTTAAAATTAGGGTATCCAGGAGAACAAGGGAGAAATTTGATTGTGATATATCATGGTGTCTGGACCAGTTGGCACTGACCCAAAGCCCACATCAACAGGTGATGACAATCATATGTATCAATAAAATAATAAAATGGTGAATTTTGAAAGATACTAAATAAATATAAAAGACACAGCTATATAAATGTTGTACAGGCATAAATGAATGGATAAAAATGGCTGTACGAGAAAGTATAGGGCGATCGCGAACCGCCCACATAGTTGCATTACTCGTGAACATGCAAGCAGCAATCATTCCCTGTGAACCATTTACTGTTTGGCCATTCCTATCCTCCACCTGTGACCTGTCTGGGCTGTATGTTAAAATGGCAAGATGGAAGCCATTCCTCAAAACACAAAATGCAACAAAGCAACAGAGCTATCCTCTGTTTCACAGTGCTCAGGACCTCAGGATAGACTAAAAGTTTACCTAATAACATGCCAGTGGCCAGTGGCGTAGCTAAGGAGCTGTGGGCCCCGATGCAAGTTTTACAATGGGGCCCCCCAAGCACTCTATACATAACAATTGATACAGCGCACCAAAACCTGCCAATGGCAACTACAGTGTCAGAGGTACAAGAAGGGGATGGGGAGCAGTTTGTTAATGATTACCACTATTCAAAGAATCTATTGAAGTGATTATTATAAGCACAGGACCAATAGAGAGCTAATACTGTAGTTGAGGGAGGGCCCCTCGGGGCCCCTCTGGCCCAAGGGCCCCGATGCGGTTGCTACCTCTGCACCCCCTATTGCTACGCCCCTGCCAGTGGCCCAAAGCACATGATAGATAACACAAAATAGTATTTTTAGGGACAACTCTGTAAATGTCCTAAAGTGGCTGAGCCAGACCCTTTACTCTAACCCTATCAAATATCTCTAGAAAGTAAAAATTCTTATGCAACCTGACTGAGTTTAAAAATGATTTATGTAAAAGAATGGCAGAAAATTCTGCAGTCCAGGTAGCTTGTAGCATCATACCAAGAAGGGCTCAAGGCTGTAATTGCTGCCAAATGTATTTCAATTAAGTAAAAAGTACAGGGTCTGAATATCTATGTAAATTTGAAAAGGTGCCCTGAATATTTTTTTGATGCCAATATGTTCCCTGTCCCTGGGAATAAAGTTACAGTATACACTGTGTTTATTAAAAAAAAAATAAAAAAAAATAAAATTAAAAAATATTGCCAACGTTTTCTCTACTCCAAAATGTGTGACCAGCATTAAAGAGAAACTGTAACTAAGGATTGAACTTCATTACAATCAGTAGTTGATACCCTGTTTCACATGATAAATCTTTTCCTTTTCTCAAACGAATCAGCAGGGGGCTCTGTATGGCTGATATTGTGGTGAAACTTCTCCCACAGTGTGATGTCAGCACCAGGGAGCTGACGTCACACTATGGGAGCCTTGTTGCATTGTGGGAAATAACAGCTGTTTCCAACTGCCAAATATGCATCATTTCTTTCCACAGACAGCATCTGCCAGCAGTAAAAATGTCACCATGTGATAAATGTCAGAATGTAAATCAGGGATAGGAAAGGTTTTACAATGGGCAAACATTGACTAATTTATTTATAAAGAATTATTGTAATTATTAGACACTTTTTTCATTATGGTATTTTCACTGCAGTTCCTCTTTAACAAAGAGAAAAAGAAAAAAAAAAAAACTGTGATATGCATTGTACATATGTGAGTCTTCTGATAATGCTGCTTGCTATACAGTGTACATTAACAATTTTTTTCTGCCGTTAAACGTAGAAGGAACATATGTTCAAAATAATTAATCACGCTGCAATTAGAAACTGTTCCCTGCATAAAAGAAAATAAAGAATGATTTTGAAAATGATATTTCTGTGCCTTTCTTTTTCTAATGCTTGAATGATCACATGAGCAAATTAACGATTTACCTACTTTGATATTGATATAACAAAATCTAAAATAAGTCGTTTCCTACTGTAGTTGAATCATGCTGGTTTCCTATGAAACAATTATACAGCATAGCCCCTCTGCTGCAATATGTTTATGTCCTTTTCACATCTCATAGTCGACAGCAATGCGGCAACATCTGGCACTGACAAGCAGGCATCTTTGATTTATTGGCTAATATCACAGCTTGTTAGTGGATGGCTGAGCGGGAGACTAAAAGAGCGTAAAATCAGAGAGAATAAATTATAAAGGCAACAAACTGTGCAGTTGTATACCCCCGCTTGTAACAGTTGTGACATCTCATAGGAAATAGGGGATGACAAAGACACACCCTTCAAATAACTGTTACATTTTGCTATGTAACCCAAGACACTTTATTGTAACAAAGAAATTCTATTTAATAAACATGTAGGTATATTATTATAGAAGAAAATAAACAAGAAATTTTGATCTCTACAAAAACTTTTCTGGACTTGTTTGGGTCCAAACATACATATGACTTGGGATGCTCATCACGACCTTGGAATGATCAGCAACAATCATGGATGGCGATTTTGAATGCATCCATAATTTAAAGAGAACCTGTATCAAAAAAAGTTCCCCTGGGGGGTACTCACCTTGGGAGGGGGAAGCCTCAGGGTTCCAATGAACATACAAAACCAGCACAATGTTTTGGGCCTGTCGCCCTTTGTCAAGTGCATAACAAGTAACCAAACACCCTTGCAGTAGTAACCTCAAAGCAAAGAGCCTCCAATAGTATAAAACCATACAAATGTTATTAACCCTAAAACAGTTGTGCACTTCCAAGTTTTGATTTTGAAGATTAAAATCCACATAGACTTTTAGAACGGGCTCACCCCATATGTTGGGCACTGGCTGGCTATGCAGGTGTTCCTCTGTGTGCCTAGTGCTACAACCTATCAGACAGTGTTGGAACAAGCTCTTACTTCCACATCCAGACCCGCCCAACAGGGCTACCTGACTTGGGCACCACAGGCGCAAGGGCACCAAAACCGCAGGCTAAACTGGTGCAGCATTTGCAAGCTTGCAAATGCTGCAATGCAGGGAGATCAGGTGAGTGCCTGACTGCGGTACTCTGCTGTTAGCCCCCTGTACAGCAGCCACGTTGCTCTCTGTGCATATTTGCATTGGGGCCAGCGGCTATGGACTGGGCGGCATTGGAGATGGAAAGGAAGAGGAAGCTTCTGCACTGGAGACAAGTAGAGAAATGAGTGACACTGATGGCTGCTGCGGTGTGAAGGCAAGCTGGCTACCTATACTGAAAGGGGGGTGGGAAAAGGAAGGATTAAGGGAGTAAGGGAGTAATCTGGCTACCTATACTTGAGGGAAAGGGGGGAAGGGTCACCTAGCTACCTATACTGGGGGTGGGTCATCAGGCTATCTATACTAGAGGGAAGGGGGGAGGGTTATCTTGCTACCTATAATGAAGGAAGGGGTGCGGTTAGTAACAGACAGTGGCCTCGGGTGGTAAAGAGTACAAATCCGGCCCTGTCGGCCAACATGTTTCATCATAAATGATTCATCAGAGGCTTGGGTCTGGATGCTTTCCTGAGAGCTAGTCCTTCTGTCATCTGACTGCCACTTAGATGTATGGTACATATACATACCTGTGTTTCCAGGCACAGGCGCCAACACTCCCTCGTTGCCACAAGCACAAGAACAAAAAAAATATGTGCCTGATGTATAGCGTGTGCGTCAGCACCCCATCATTGCTGTAGTCTTCCGTTGACGGATTTACATGGTGCGTGTCTAAAAACTGTAATTTATGTTGTGAGGTTGAGAAATATTTGAATATGATAATGGTTTGCACTAGTAAGTGTACAGCCAAATGAAATATAAAAGCCTATCTGAAGTCCAGTTTTGATGAGATAAAATACTGTAATGGGGTAAGCATGATATTATGTTAACCATAGTGTCCCTTAGGACAATTTTGTACAGATTAATTGTTTTGTTATACCATATAACTTTTTTATACTACTTTTATTTGTATTTTTTCAATTACAATATGTGACCAGTAGAGATGGCCCAAATGGTTAGTCCGGCGAGTAGCGGACGCATAGTGCATTCCATTGTTTTTGTTAATATTCCTGAAAGTTTCTATCCTTCATTTTAAGTGTATTCAGGTTAATGCACTCTTTCCATCCATTTTGTAGTTATTAGTAATTTTCTATTATACATATGTGATGTGTCACGGAGATCTGAGCATTTGGCGTGATGTGTCACGACTTCAAAAAGGTTGGGAACCACTATCCTAGGAGGTATCTCAGGAGAAAAGGTGAATTGCACATGGGCCTGTGTGGGTGTGTGGGTGTGTGTGTGTGTACGTGCGAAGAGGATGAAGGAGGGGGGCACCAAAATCAGATTTCGCTCAGGGCGCTGTGAAACCTAGGGCCAGCCCTGGTGCATTCGATCCACCTCCTATACATAGTTACATAGGTATTTGGGTTGAAAAAAGACATACGTCCATCTAGCTCAACCAGAGAACAAAGTAAAACACCAGCCTGCTCCCTCACATATCCCTGTTGATCCAGAGGAAGGCGAAAAACCCATACAAGGCATGGTCCAATTAGCCCCAAAAGGGAAAAAAATCCTTCTCTACTCCAGATGGCAATCAGATACAAAGCCTGGATCAACATCACTGGGCATTACCTAGTAATTGTAGCCATGGATGTCTTTCAACGCAAGGAAAGCATCTAAGCCCCCTTTAAATGCAGGTATAGAATTTGCCATAACTACTTCATGTGGCAATGCATTCCACATCTTGATCACTCTTACTGTAAAGAACCCTTTCCTAAATAAATGGCTAAAGTGTTTTTTCCTCCATGCGCAGATCATGTCCTCTAATCCTTTGAGAAGGCCTAGGGACAAAAAGCTCCTCCGCCAAGCCTTTATATTGCCCTCTGATGTATTTATACATGTTAATTAGATCCCCTCTAAAGTGTCTTTTCTCTAGACTAAATAAACCCTGTTTATCTAACCTTTCTTGGTAAGTGAGACCTTCTATCCCTCATATCAACTGTGTTGCTCGTCTCTGCACCTGCTCTAAAACTGCAATATCTTTCCTGTAATGTGGTGCCCAGAACTGATTTCCATATTCCAGATGTGGCCTTACTAGAGAGTTAAACGGGCAATATTATGCTAGCATCTCGAGTTTTTATTTCCCTTTTAATGCATCCCAAAATTTTATTAGCTTTAGCTGCAGCTGCTTGGCATTGAATATGATTCAACTTGTTGACGATGAGTACTCCTAAGTCCTACTCCAAGTTTGATGTCCCTAACTGTATCCCATTTATTTTGTTTGGTGCTAGACCATTGGTATGACCAAAATGCATGACTTTACATTTTTCAACATTGAATTTCATCTGCCATTTATGTGCTCATATAGCCATGCTATCCAGATCCTGTTGCAATATGTCCCTATCTTCCTGACAGTTGATGATTCTGCACACTTTTGAATCATCTGCAAAAATAGCAACAATGCTTTCTACTGAATCTACTAGGTCATTAATAAATGCATTGAAGAACACTGGACCCAGTACAGACCCACTGCTAACAGTCACCCATTATACCTTGTCATTGGGCTAAACTTTGACAATCTACATCAGTCAGCAGACAGATGGCAGCCAATCAGGCTGCACTCCCTCCTGGACCTCCACCCCCATATAAAAACGCTGCAGCGTCAGCTGCTGATGCTGCTGTAGTGAGAGCAGGGAGAAACATTTGGAGCTAGGGATAGTGTTAGTTAAGCTGTTAGCTTGCTCCTCGCTGAATTGTGTTGCTGAAAGCACCCAAAACAGCTCTTTTAAGAGCTAATACACCTCTGATGTTTTTTTTTTTTTTTTTTTTTTTTTTTTTTTGTGTGTGTGAGCACAGACAGGCATAGATAAAGCCCTGTCAGTTGCTGACTGTACGTTGCCAGCCAGACCCAGCACACTCTGTATTACTATTGCATATCTTTTCACTGTATTTTTGATTTAACTTACTAATGCATAGCTGTCTTTGTGGGTGACACTGCATATAGATAGAGCCCACAGACAGTTGCCAGCCAGGCCAGCTGGGATTTGTAGTCCCACCACTGGAAGCACACTCTATTATACCAGTGCATGGTCCTCCAGCACCCAAGGCTGAGACCCCAAAGTGTGCCCCTCCATCCCTCCCACCCCAGCCGTCACACGCTGATTGCTATTAGACTAAGAGGCGCCACAGGGCCCACAACCTCCCCAACACCTTAATATCTAGTTATCTGGCTTGCAGTCACTGCTATGTATCCCCTTTTCTTATTTCTTTCTGCTTCAAACACAATTGGGAATGACAGCTGAATGAATTCTGCGCCCCCTCTTACACTGCGCCCTGAGGCTGGAGCCTCTCCAGCCTATGCCTCGGCCCGGCCCTGAGTGCATACCTTCCCATTGTACCTGTGTGAAAGCACACTTTATTATACCAGTGCATACCTTTCCTCTGTACCTGTGTGACAGCACACTGTATTATACCAGTGCATACCTTTCCTCTGTCCCTGTGTGACAGCACACTGTATTATACCAGTGCCTACCTTTCCACTGTATCTGTGATTAAAAATACTATACCATAGCTCCCTTTGTCGGTGACACTGCATACAGTGCACAGAGACAGGGACAGTTAGCTAGGCTGTTCTTTATTGCTGAACCCCCTCCCCCCCCCCGAAAAAAAAAATCCTTTTGAGGGCTCATACTCTATTCTTTTTTTGTGTGCGTGTGTGAGACAGACACTGCGTACAGGGCAGGCCACAGTCATTGCTGGGCCTTGTAGTTCTATTATTATCTTCTAACTATTACAAGCCAGCACACTGTCTATCATCATAAGCTGTGCTTAGCTTCCAAGTGTATCTGTTATTGAGATCTGAGTGGTTTACACACTGCATACAGGCCACAGTCAGTTGCTGGCCCTTGTAGTTTTACTATACTCTTCTAACTATTGCAAGCAAGCCAGCACACTGTCTGTTATAAGTAGTGCTTAGCTTGCAACTGTATTTGTGATTTAAAGTAATATATAGGATGTGTTAAAGTACACAGCCCAGTGATACACACACACACACACACACACACACACACACACACACACACACACACACACACCTGCTGTGTATTTGACACTGATTGTGTGCCTCTTTGTGATTACACACTGTCTTCCACTATTGAATATTGTTAGTAGTACTGCATACCAAAATATGGGAAAAATAACAGGCAGAGGCAGGCCACCCACAGGTATGTTCGAGGTCATGCTGGTGTGAATGCGTGCGGCCCTCGAAGGCAGAAGGCATGTACCCTCAACCCCCAAAATTCTGAGGATGTGGTTGACTGGCTTAAACAGTGTACCACATCTTCTACAGTTTCCGCACAGAACCTCCTTGACACACTGTCCTCATCCTGCTCTGCTTTCTGGTTTCCCACAAAAACTTAATACTACCACTAGCAACACAGCTGCTCCACTTTATGTGTCAGAGGAGTTATTCACACAATGCATTTAGTGATACTCTTGGGGTCATCCAGCCAACACACCCTTCAAGGCCTTCTGTTGCCACCACCCAGATGCATGTGTGCCTCTGATAACAGCAATGCCATCTGCAACCTCCGCCAAAAGAACATGAGTCGTGGAAAGCCCAACACCCAACTAGTGACAACTGCTTTGCTAAGGCACCTGATCGCAAAATACAAACACCAATGGTATCTACATATTAACCACTTGCCAACCGCGCACTCATACCACGCGTCGGCAAAGTGGCAGCTGCAGGACCAGCGACGCAGTTCTGCGTCGACGGCTGCAGGCTAATTAATCAGGAAGCAGCCGCTCGTGCGAGCGGCTGCTTCCTGTCAATTCACGGCGGGGGGCTCTGTGAATAGCCTGTGGGCCGCCGATCGCGGCTCGCAGGCTAAATGTAAACACAAGCGGAAATAATCCGCTTTGTTTACATTGTACGGCGCTGCTGCGCAGCAGCGCCGTAAGGCAGATCGGCGATCTCCGGCCAATCAGCGGCCGGGGATCGCCGCCATGTGACAGGGGACAGCCTGTCACTGGCTGCACAGGATGGATAGCGTCCTGTGCAGCCCAGATCACCAAGGGGGACAGGGAGGAGAGGGAGGGGGGAATCTCGCACGGAGGGGGGCTTTGAGATGCCCCTCCCCGCAACACCCATCAGGCAGGAGTGATCAGACCCCCCCAGCACATCATCCCCCTAGTGGGGAAAACAGGGGGGCGATCTGGTCGCTCTGCCTGCACCCTGATCTGTGCTGGGGGCTGTAGAGCCCACCCAGCACAGATCAGCTAAAACAGCGCTGGTCCTTAAGGGGGGGTAAAGGGTGGGTCCTCAAGAGGTTAATAAAAGCAGCACACAAATATAATAACGTTAGAAATAATTTTTGATAAATTTGACAAACATGCTTTAAGAAACAGAAAATAATAGGTAGTACAGTAAGAAAGTCTACTTGCTACCATCATAAAGTTCTATAATTAACTTCCCATCCCATCTAGGCCTCTGGTACACGTGAGATCATGACGCTACGCTGGTCGGTTTACTTGAGCATAACGCACTAACTTAATTTATTATTTTTGTGTAAATGACATTGTCCCCACACAGTATCTCTGCCTGCAGGCTGCTTGACTGCCTTCTCTGCCACCACCAACAGGGTCCAGGACTCCAGGTGGATTCCTGGATTTTTAAGGCCGAGGCTAGCAGCGGCCGCTAACAAAAAGAATAATTTTTTTTCTGGTGTGTGTACATGCCTAATTTTTCTGGCTGCACTGCGACTGCTACAACAAAACAAAAGGCATGTACTTGTGTCAATTCCCCTTCGTGATTGTTACCTTGCTGCGGCGAAGGGGCTTGCGTATCACAATGAAGCAATGATCTATATGAGTCTGTTGGGGGGCACACCCAAGATAATAAGGTCATTGCTTCATTGTGGACATACCAAATTCGATCAACTGGACAGTCACTGTTCTGTCATTGAGCTACCTCAACCCGACCATAGGGGCTGGAAAACTACCATTGCCTGCAGTCTCGCCAACGTGCTCACCAGCACGGCCATCACTACACAAACAGCTGTTTGTGGCAGTGCGTTAAACAGTGAGTTTGGTCTGTCAGTGTGAAGCAGTACACTACTTACACTACCTGATCCATGTATACACACGCAAGATGTTTTAAAGCACTTTATGCCTCCAGTTTAGGAATGCAATGTCATTTCTGCCCTGTGACAAATGCTCCAGACGTGGAGCAGTACAGATTGGTGCTGATCCTTTTCTGTACTATGATGATAATTATGCGAGGGTAATCATTTTCAAAAGTACCAACGCAGGTCTGTAACTGCGGGATCTCCTAATTCTGAACTGTGCTGAGCTGTCCATCTGACACTCCATGATCTCTGTACATCACAATCTTCTCTGGCAGTGCTGCTAAGTAGCAGCAGGTACCTAGTGGAACTAGTGGAGAGAGATGCCACAAGGTATAGCTTCCACCCATCCATCCATACTATCCTGATGTGGAAGCTAAAATTCTACTAAGTAGCAGTGTGCACCTAGTGGAACCAGTGGAGAGAGATGCCACAAGGTACAGCTTCCATCCATCCATAATATCCTGGTGTGGAAGCTGAAGTGCTATGCTACTAAGTAGCAGTGGGTTACAATTAATTTGTTTTCCCCACACAACAAAGCATGTCACTGAATGGGAACAGCGCATGATTTACCTTGTAGTACTTCTTGACGGCCATCACTACACAGACATTAAACTATAGAGTACATCAGCACACCATGCCTTGAGAAAGGGGGACCCTGTGTGGCCCCTGAAACAATTGTCAGATGTTTAAGTGGAATAATGCACAATAAATGTGCTTCGCATTATAATTAAGACTGGTGTGCTGATGTACGCTACAGTTTTATGAATTGAGCTGCACTGCCTTGTCACTACATCAAGCACCCAGAACTGTGAGGTGTGCCGGCTTCATTTTTCTACTACAGACTACACAAACATTGCTGCCGAGAGGACTGACAGTGTATGTCCTGGGAGTGTCAACTAATGACAATCCTTTGTGGCGGTCCGTTATTAAATAGTGAGTTTGGTCTGTTAGTGCGAAACAATATACTACTTACACTACCTGATCCATGTCTACACACACAAGATGTTTTCAAGCACTTTGGGCTTGATTCACAAAAGAGTGCTAACTGTTAGCACGGCCGTTTTCACGTGAATTTTCGCGTTTGCGCGCGATTGCGAATTTTCACGCGCAATCAAACGTTTTCATGCTCAAACGCAATTTTTCGCGCAAAATGATAACGTTTTTGCATGAAAATTCGCATTTGCACGCAAAAACGTTTAATTGTGCACAAAAATGCATGATCTTTGCGCAAAATCGGCAGTGCTAACAGCACTCTTTTGTGAATCAAGCCCTTGGTGTGTATTCCACTCCGCCATGCCCCCCTCCAGGTGTTAGACCCCTTGAAACATCTTTTCCATCACTTTTGTGGCCAGAAACGGTGTTTGTAGTTTTTAAAGTTCGTCTGCCCATTGCCCATTGTCCGGTTCCCAGACTTTTGTGGAAGTTTGCGTTCGCGAACCCAAAATCTGAGGTTCGCGCCATCTCTAGTGACCAGTTGTGGCTGTCTTAGGTAGGAGCGAGAGAAAGCTGTAAAATGTTACCATGACTATAAGGCAAGATGCAACTAAGTGATTGTTAGAATAGTTTAGTATATTTTACTGTAAACGGGTCTCATGTTTATAAACAGCTGAAAATGGGTACCCCTATAAATGGGAGTTAGAACTGTGGAAAGTGTTCCCCTTTAACTCTATATAGTATGGGTCCTGGATTAAAGAAATATCCCCTTAAAATATGGAGGATGGGTGGCCTGAGCCTGCAGAGTTAGTTGAGGTGATGGCTTAGGCAACTCATGGGTGGCTAGATGCGTGTGGACAGCTGGGGGCCAATCCACTGCATGCACTATTTAGATCCATTGATGTAGGACCATGGCAATGAGGAGGTGCTGATGCATGCACTTAAAGAGGCACAGATGTATTTACACAGTGTGCACTCATGCTTGTGGCAAAGAGAGGTTGTTGACACATGCTCCTGGAAGCACAGGCACGTCTATGCACCATGGCGGTCAGATGAAAGAAGGCCTAGTAATGGGAAGAGGGGCGGGGTCTTTGCCCATATATTGCTCAGGGAAGCATCCAGACCCAAGCCTCTGATGTAACTGACAAAACATGTTGGGGGGGATTCGTTATCGTTTTCGAGCGCAAATACGAATTTTCACGCAAAACGATAACGATTTTATGCGAAAATCCACGTTTGTGCATGGAAACGGTTCATTGTGCACAAAAAAATGCGAAAATTCACGAAAATTTGCGAAAACGGCCGTACTAACAGTTAGCACTCTTTTGTGAATCAAGCCCGTAGGCTCACAAAAAAATATCTGACGGGTTATATCCACAATGTAAAAGAGGGATTAATGAATGCCTATAAATGTGCATAAAGGAAATAATTAAAATCCCACCTGACATTAAGCCCATCATGTACCCAAGTGTTTTTTACTGTTTTATTTCTTATATCACCTTTATCTACACATAGAAAAAATTTAGCTACCTTGGAGATATTAGTGGTAAGCCGACCCACAATTCTTTGTCTCAGTGGGTGGTTTGTAGTAGAGTAGATGTAAATGTAAATATTTACATATGGGAAACGCACACATGTCTCAGCCAAGTTGCTTGAGATGTTCCAGGAGCCATTTCAAACAAACCGGAGGACTAAAATGAATCAAAAGTAGCTGCTCCTCTCAAACTGAATTTGCAACCCTGGTCAAAAACCCTATTGATCTTGTTCTCCGTATGAAATACAGGTTAGTATTTCTGAGCAATCTGAGTAGTTTTAGCAAATTCTCTGCTATAAGTAGCCACAAAAGTGGCACCTTTCCTCATCTCTACCTGTTTAGGGGTTTAGGGCCTATGAGTAATTGTATATACAGTGGGGTGCGAAAGTTTGGGCAACCTCGTTAATTGCCATGATTTTTTTCTATAAATCGTTGGTTATTATGATACAAAAAGTCAGTTAAATATATCATATAGGAGAAACACACAGTGATATTTGAGAAGTGAAATTTAGTTTATTGGATTTACAGAAAGTGTGTAATTGTTTAAACAAAATTAGGCAGGTGCATAAATGTGGGCACTGTTGTCATTTTATTGATTCCAAAACCTTTAGAACTAATTATTGGAACTCAAATTGGCTTGGTAAGTTCAGTGATCCCTCGCCTATATACTCAGAATCTACTGCCCTAAGGGGCTTGGCTAATAACAAATCACTTTCTACTGAATGGAAACAGCGCTCAACAACCAGTATAATATAATATACAGAGAGATTTAACACTAAAAAGTCCACAACACCCTCAGTAGGTGTGATCCATAGGTATCCAGTAGGTAGTCCAACCAATAAATCTTCACATACAGTTCATGACAATAATGATATATTCTCACCGGAACAATAGACCAACCATTAGAGATTAGCTTTCACGTTTTTGGACCATGCCAGCAAACGAACTCCTCCACTGATACAAGGCTCCTCAGACGTGGGTGTACATGTCATATGAAAAGAGACACAGCAATAGTGTGATACCGTTACAGAGCATACACTGTCCAGCACCACCAGTGCTCCCACTCCACTCACAGATCACCCTAAGTGCCTCCACCAGCTATGTGATCAAGCCTCTCACCAGATAATTTGGCCGACCCTTCACAGACCAGCAGCTTTAGCTTGTTTAATGGCTTTCTCTTGTATCAGCAAAAAAATGATCTAGGGCTCAAACAGGTGTAACATAGCGTAATTCCATTTAATAAAACGTATCAAAAAAAGCAAATGCACTTACAAACATCCATTTAAAATGCGCATATAAAACAATCCTCGAGGCAATCCAGCGTCTGACCGGCTCCTACAGCACCGGACGGTGAGTGGAGTGGGAGCACTGGTGGTGCTGGACAGTGTATGCTCTGTAACGGTATCACACTATTGCTGTGTCTCTTTTCATATGACATGTACACCCACGTCTGAGGAGCCTTGTATCAGTGGAGGAGTTCGTTTGCTGGCATGGTCCAAAAACGTGAAAGCTAATCTCTAATGGTTGGCCTATTGTTCCGGTAAGAATATATCATTATTGTCATGAACTGTATGTGAAGATTTATTGGTTGGACTCCCTACTGGATACCTATGGATCACACCTACTGAGGGTGTTGTGGACTTTTTAGTGTTAAATCTCTCTGTATATTATATTATACTGGTTGTTGAGCGCTGTTTCCATTCAGTAGAAAGTTTGTATGCAGTGTGACACACACAGTTTGAGGAACAGCGATCCGACCGGACGCAGATCTTACCAATATTGATTAAGATTTACTTACTGAGGAGCGCACTGATCAAATATATAATAACATATCACTGATTATAAAAGAAGCCGATAAAGGCGGGAACATTGTTATCTGGCCAGAACACATGTATTGCAAAGAGGCCAAACGACAGCTTAACAATCGGGCTTATTATTGTCCCCTGCCATCAGATCCCACAGAGGTTTACAAGCGCAAATTGGATACAATTTTACTTGAAGCCTTAAGGAAGGGCATCATTATCCCCAAGGAATTACTTTATCTCACAGTGGACAAGCCGGTAATCCCCACCCTGTATTTGCTCCCAAAGATCCACAAAAACTTACAGTACCCCCCGGGAAGACATATAGTCTCCGGCATTGGCGGATTGACTGAAAAATGCTGCAACTTCATTGATACCTACTTACAACCACATGTGGTGAGTTTAAATTCATATGTAAGATATTCCACACATCTTTTAAACCAATTAGAGGGTATTGTTTTTCCACCACACACACCCCATGAACTTGGGCTGCGGGCAGCCCGATACTTTCTAGAGATGGAGGGCTCTGACCACGGCCCTAGTAATCATTTGGTATTACAGTTACTGGTATTTATTTTAAAATTTAACTACTTCACCTTTGATCGCCAATTTTATCGACAGGTGGCAGGAACAGCAATGGGGGCTCGGTGTGCGCCCTCATATGCTAGGCTTTTCCTGGGTTGGTGGAAGAGGGAGGTGGTTTTTGGGAATGAACTGGAAGATTACCAACTCCATATTATAGGATGGCATCGATTTATCAATAACATTATATTATTTTGGGATGGCCCAAGGGAACTGTGTCGGGAGTTTATTGATGTCCTTAATAACAACTCTTTGAACATTCATCTAACATCTACTATCTCAGATTCACAGGTTGACTTTCTCGATCATCAACTAATATAGATTGTATTGTAACTATTTCAACTAATGTACCCTTCTTAAACTTGAAGATTGTATACAAATGTAAGCAGAGTGGTGCAGTGGAAGTGTGCTGGGCCCATAACCCAGAGGTTGATGGATCGAAACCATCCTCTGCTAGGCATGATTTCATTTTTGCACCTCGCTTTATCGCATGGGCAAAACGGTTTCCATAGCCCTGTAAGAGAAAGTGTAATAAGGGCCCTGCCGTGACATAGATATTATGGTAGCTAAGACTACTCCTGGTCCTTTCTTGTAGTTGAAGAGATGAATGAACTGTGACACTACACTTAAAAAAAACAAAACAAAAAAAAACAGCAAACAGAGAAGCTTCCCCATATTGGAGCATTGGATTTAGTAAAGTCTTAAGCCAATGCATTGTAAGACACAAGTAAGCTTTAGTTTAGCAGGAATGGTGCATGGCCACCTAGCTTTTCATCCTTCCCAGGCCAGCTAGGCTGGCTTCAGCCTGTAGTGTTGGTGGTATAGTGGTGAGCATAGCTGCCCTCCAAGCAGTTGACCTGGGTTTGATTCCTGGCCAATGTATGTGAGCGTGCTTTTGATATCCTACAAATCCCTGGAAGACAAGATCCTCCTTCAGAGGGAGTGAGGGAAAGGAGCTGTTGTGGGGTGCTATATAAGGAATTTCAATATAGCCAGGAGCAAGCTAACACGCCTACAAGAGCCTAACTAAGCTTCCCCTAGCAGAGTCTGTCAGCAGCTGTCCCTTCACTAATTACTGTAGACAGACGAGTGAGTAAAAATGCCAGACAACCTTGCCTTTTATAAGGGGGGTGGGGCTCCAGGAGTGAGTGTAGTCTGATAGGCGACAATGTGCCTGCTGACTTTGATGTAGAGGGTCAAAGTTAACCGTAATGGAGCATTATGGGGGCGAACCAAACTTCCACAAAAGTCTACCGGCGAACGCGGACCACCCAAAGTTTGCTTGGAACCGTTCGGTCCATCTCTAATAGAAAATGGACACTTATGATTGCCTTCCCCATCTTTCTTCATTTTCCTATTTTTATTTCTTGCCTCTTGCTAAAGTTTGACATTGTTATACAAGTTCTGTGAATAATCATTGCTAATATATATGCCTGCTGTTTCTCTTTGAAGATAACCTGCCACTGCCCTTTTGGGTGGCTTATACTTACTTACTCCCTCCACCTGGATATACTGCTGCTCCTCACTGCAACGTTGACCCGGTGTAGTATTACAGCCCACTGTGGCCTTCCTTTTTATTTTTCATTTGTTATGCTTGCCATATCATCTATACCCATACCATTTGTCACTTGCTGATTTTTTTCATGAGCATATACCTTTATACTCTAGCACTTTACGTTGGTTTCACTTTTATTGTTTATGTGCACTGGCACTTATAGGCACTAACCAATAGTACACTACACTCAAGTCTTTATCATGTATCTGGGGCTCATTTGAACCCCAGGTTATGTGGCGCAACGCAGGTATTTATCATATGTGAGGTGAAGCGTGTTATTTAATGTTTGACATTATCAGGTGTCTGATGCGCACTTCGTATGGTGAGGGTGGAACGCGGAAGGAACCAGGTGGGAGCGCACGGCCGGAGAATGTGGGACGCCGCGAATTGGAGAAGGAAACGGTAGATGCCAGGCCTGGGGGATCCACCGCTGTAACACACCATATTATTTTAAATCTTGTAAGTTGTTGGAGTGCGCGAGAAGCGCAGTTGAGTTGTATTTGAGCAGACATACTGCGCAATGAAGTTTTATCTTTGTTCTATTAAAAAGGCCTATTTTACAAGCTGATGCTGGGTATGTTCACTAATGTGCGGGGTGATACATACGGATAGAGCGTAATTTCCACCTGATGTTAGGTGGTCTACATCTGGTGAGCCTCTTAATTTATGAGGTGGTGGGAGCACAGTGTTTTTGCACCGTTGGTCACTTGTACACGGACTTATGGTGAAAATTGAACTCTGAAGCAGTATTACACTATGTGTAGCTATTTTCTAGGTGCCTGAGAAAAGCGCAGTGGATTGTATATTGTGCTTTTTATACTATGTTAATCCCCTATTAGGGGGTAATTAGCCAATGGGAAAGAGAGTGTGTTCGTGTGCATCATCAGCATGGGCCGTCGCTGGGGATGATGTCACACGCATATCTAATGAAGCTCTCAGAGTGGACCCCTACCTTTTACCTCTTCTACCAAACACTCCAGCCCTGACATTCAAAAGAGCTCCAAATCTTTAGAACATTCTGGCCCCGAGCCGACCACGTCCATACCCCACCACTACCGCAAAAAAATTAAAATTTAAAACTACCAGGCTCCGTCCCTTGTCACAACCTTAGATGCCAAGCTTGTCAATTTGTCTCAACCACCCCCACCTTTAACCCCCTTGCCGGTCCAATTCCCGCCGGCAAGGGGGCAGCGCAGCACTTTTTTTGTATTTTTATTTTTTTAAATCATGTGGCGAGCCCAGTTCTCGCTACATGATAGCCGCTGAGCAGCGGCAGCTCTGCAGCCACTCCGATTGCTTCCGGCGATCGGAGTAAGCAGGAAATACCGTTCAGAACGGGATTTCCTGCTGAGCTTCCCCGGTCGCCATGGCGACGGGGCGGGATGACGTCACCGACGTCATGGACGTCGGGACATCAGAGGGAATCCCATTCCACCCCTCAGCGCTGCCTGGCACTGATTGGCCAGGCTGCGCAAGGGGTCTGGAGGGGGGGGCGGCGCAACGTATATAGGCGGATTCAGCGACGAGCGGCGGCGATGGAATGTTACAAGCAGTTAGCAAAGTGCTAGCTGCATGTAACAAAAAAAATTATGCAAATCGGCCCAGCGGGGCCTGAGAAATCCTCCTACGCAGGTTACCCTGAGCTGAGCTTGGGATAACCGACAAGGAGGTTAAATCTACTTCTACCAAAGTAGAATTAAAAATTAAAAATTACATTACCTGCGATTCTTCTTATGTCATTTATCTAATATCTTGTCCCTGCCAGCTGCAATATGTAGGTCGCACTACAAAAAAAGTGTGAAGTAGGGTTGGGCAGCACAAAAGAAACATCCTTAAAACCTTTCCATTACACAGCTTGTCGAGACACTTCACCTCTACACATAATAGCAACCCGGATTCGTATCACCCTCATTGAGAACATTGATCATGCACTCCAAGATGCCTTCGAAAATCTGAAACGTGAAATGTACTGGATTCAGTTACTAAATACCCTTACACCTAGCGGGCTCAATGAGCAGCTAGAAAAACTATACAAATGCACTTCACTACTCCGCTTTTTATGGTCCCCTTTCTTATTTATATATATATTGTTATGTTGATTATATTCAATGTTTCCTATACTGTTTTTTTAATTTCTTGCCTTTCTCACCTATTTTTTTATTCTTTTTTTACTTTTTTAGACCCTTTTTAGACTGTTGGATTTTTAAACTTTTTAGACTTTTTAAACTACTGGTCTAAAGTGGTGTTCATGGGATCCCACCCAACAGTTGGACACAGTGTATAAATCTTTCATCTGCCATGTTGCACAATTTTTGATTATCTGCGAATATATTATTTTCCCAATTTTATTGACCTATTGGTCTTAAGTCATATGATTTTATGTTATTTATCATTTTCCATTTCCATTTCCATTTCATTTATCAATGATGCTTTAATCAGGTATTATTTATTTTTTATACAAACATCATTATGTTCTTAATTTTTACCACTGCATTTATCCCCAATGTTTTATACTTATATTTATATTTTCGCTTTATTTCATATACACTATATATTTCTTATTCATAAATAGGTATCTCCCTAAATAGGCCCTAAACAACCATGACCAACCTTCCACAACATGCAGCCAGCATTAACCAATATATTTGGCCGGGTGCACAAAAATTCCAGCTTGTTATTTTAACAAGCAGCATAAAAATGCTAATTCTGCCCCCACCAGCCCTCACTCTGAGAGCTTCATTAGATATCCGTGTGACATCATCCCCAGCGACGGCCCGTGCTGATGATGCACACGAACACACCCTCTTTCCCATTGGCTAATTTCCCCCTAATAGGGGATTAGCATAGTATAAAAACCCCAGTACAACCTAGCCCGGCACAGAGGTGCCATGCTATGTACCGGACCACATTGGGTACGTTTGACCACCTTATTTAATCCATATTTAAACACTTGTTGTATCACTTCACCACCTATAGGTATGTCCACTTCTTTTTTTCTCACACATTTTACTAGCTTTTAAACCTGCACATGCAAGAGCATTCATTTAATGCATATGAGATGGCCTCCTATTTATAGATACCAGCTCACCTATTGAGTGCACAAGTAAACCCCCTTCGCTCACCCCCGCATCCTATCCAACCCCTTCCCCATCCCCTTTTTCTTCCTCCTTTTTCTCCCCTCCCCCAAAATAAACGTGTGTGTGTGTGTGTGTGTGTGTGTGTGTGTGTGTGTGTGTGTGTGTGTGTATATATATATATATATATATATATATATATATATATATATATATATATATGTATATATATGTATGTATATATATGTATGTATATATATATATATATATATATATATATATGTGTATATATATATATATATATATATATATATATATATATATATATATATATATATATATATAATACACACACAACCCTCGCCAAACGTTTGATTTGCGCAAACTTTCGCGGACCGCAATAGACTTCAATGGGGAGGTGAACTTTGAAAACTAGAAACATTTATGCTGGCCACAAAAGTGATGGAAAAGATGTTTCAAGGGGTCTAACACCTGGAGGGGGGCATGGCGGAGTGGGATACATGTAAAAGTCCCGGGGAAAAAAATCTGGATTTGACGCAAAGCAGCGTTTTAAGGGCAGAAATCACATTGAATGCTAAATTGCAGGCCTAAAGTGGTTTAAAACATCTTGCATGTGTGTACATCAATCAGGGAGTGTAATTAGAGTACTGCTTCACACTGACACACCAAACTCACTGTGTAACGCACCGCAAACAGCTGTTTGCATAGTGACGGCCGTGCTGGACTGGTGTGCACCATGGCGAGATTGCTCTTCCTCACTCAGGGATGTCAGGTAATATCTGACTGCCTTATAAACTTTCAATGGTTCTTTCTCTACCATTGTTAAAGCTTACATCTATTTTTTTAAATACTTGTTCTGCTTGCTGTTCAGTACCTGCAACGAGAATCTTTTATGGAGGGCAAGTCTGCCATTGTGAGTGACCACGGGTAATGGCCAGGGAATCAGGGTTTGATTCCGGTCCGGAGTGGGAGCCTGAAAACTGGTTACCACCACCGCACAGATTTCACAAAATATACATTGGTCTTCCATTGACATATCAACTCGGAAATCTAACTGCACTGCATGAAAAATGTGCACTGCAGATGCACCGATTGATTGCGGGCCTTCAACTCAGATACCATGAATCTGCAAAAAAACACCAAAAAATAAGTTAGCCCAGGCCTCGCTTGTCACATACAAAAATTCCTTTATTATGAACAACCTCAGACTATATCAATTACACTCTTATAAAACCTTTTAAAACACTAATCATCAGGGGCGTAGCTAGAAATGACTGGGCCCCATAGCAATTGTTTTGTATGGGCCCCCCCAACGCCCTTCCAACCCAACACACCTCTTGGACCTCCCACCCAAACATTCCTCCAGAACCCTCCACCCCAACATGCCCACACCCCTCCAAGACCTAACACCCCCACACCCATCCAAGATCTCCCACCACAATGACAATACAAAACTCAAAGGAAAAACCAGAGAAGTACAGTATATGAACATTTTAATGAATGAAAAATGAAAAACCGTAACCGATAGTGTCAAATCTGAAAAACAGGAAAAATTAAAAAAAAAAAAAAAATTAGTAATAGTATTTTAAATTAAGTGTGTGTGTGTGTGTGTGTGTGTGTGTGTCAGTCATTAGACTTACTTGTAAGGCCTGTATGTTCACTAGTTGAGAAGTGTCATCTTCGCAGACTTGCCTTTTTCTTTTTAACTTCTTGACATATCACTAAACATTACCTTTAAAAGGAAAGGGATAAGATTTAAGATGTAATCTAAACACATTTTCTGAGTTCAAATGTATGAAAATGTTCAAGACATTAACAGAAGGTTTAAATTGTGGAACAGGATTCATGACACCTTATGTAACATGATTGATTTGGCTTCATGATCTGTAGAAACCTGCTGGATTTCATGTATGGTTGCACTAGCTCACTGGCTCCAACCTGCTGATCACCTGACACCTAACGGATAAACAGTAACCAGCACAACTGTCATCTTCGTGTTTACCATTTATCTGCATCAGTGTTTTACTTCAGCTAACATATGGAAATACGCCTGAAGAAGGGGACTAGAAGAGAAAGCTTGCATCATTTAACTCTACTAGTTAGCCATTAAAAGGTATTATTTTTTACAAAACGTTGTTTTTCTCTACCTATATAAGATGTAATCTAAACACACAATACTACCCACTACTTATACTTACTTTAAACTGTAGTTAGTTGCTCTTCCTCCATGAAATCAGTTTTAAACCCCATAAACAGTAAAACACTCAACGGTGAACAGCGAATCAACAAACATGTTGAATATGTAATCTACATTTAGGGGAAAAAAAGAAAAAAAAAACAGCATTACTGCATTTCTTGTACACCTGTTCACTTATTTTGCCATCTCTGTGTACAGCTGCCATATGAATAGAATTTATCTTTAGTGCAGGTCTAAACTCTTTTGGGTCCCCTATCTAGTGTTGGGCGAACATCTAGATGTTCCGGTTCGGGCCGAACAGGCTGAACATGGCCGCGATGTTCGGGTGTTCGAGCCGAACTCCGAACATAATGGAAGTCAATGGGGACCCGAACTTTCGTGCTTTGTAAAGCCTCCTTACATGCTACATACCCCAAATTTACAGGGTATGTGCACCTTGGGAGTGGGTACAAGAGGAAAAAAAATAGCAAAAAGAGCTTATAGTTTTTGAGAAAATCGATTTTAAAGTTTCAAATGGAAAACTGTCTTTTAAATGCGGGAAATGTCTGTTTTCTTTGCACAGGTAACATGCTTTTTGTCGGCATGCAGTCATAAATGTAATACAGATAAGAGGTTCCTGGAAAAGGGACCGGTAACGCTAACCCAGCAGCAGCACACGTGATGGAACAGGAGGAGGGCGGCGCAGGAGGAGAAGGCCACGTTTTGAGACACAACAACCCAGGCCTTGCATGAGGACAAGAAGCGTGCGGATAGCAATTTGCATTTTGTCGCCATGCAGTCATAAATGTAATTTATGTGTATTGCATTAAAAGTTGAATTTTTACTGAAGTAAACTATGGCGAGTAGCTCCTGGATATTTCTTTTTCTCTCCACAATGTTATAGACATAAGCTGTTTTTCATCCGGATGTTGCACCGCTGTTATATTTGCAAATAAGTTTTAAGGCATTGGTGTGCACTCGCTCTTATATCTACTTGCCTGTATATTGTGCATACTATTGAACTGTTAAGCTGAATGCACCCAGCATACTGTATGTTTGCAATGGCTCACGCAGCGTTGGCCGCAGGGCGTCAGGACGTAGCAACATTATTTGAAAAGAAAGTGGAGCTGTCTTTTTTGACCTTTGAACTACCAGTGCTAGAGAGAAAGCTGCTATGTGCCCTGGAGAAGGAGGTTAGGAAGTACTGGACTATAGTCTTCCTTAAACAGTACAAAGAGGTGCGGAGGGCCCCGAGGGGCATACGAATCATCAAAAAACTGGCCCAGGCAAGGGTCAGACAGTCATCTAAAGTGAAATGTGAAGAGCTTATGCAGGAGTTTACAATGAGATTTCAGGAGGTGGTTCTAGAGGAAAATGAGCTGGATTATGAAGAAATTGAACAAGAAATCAATAAGCTCAAGCTATTACCGTGAAATCTAGTGAGTCACACCATGAAGAATGCCTTAAAAAGTTTGAAAAACAGCTCATCAATGTTCAAGAGCAAGTTAAAAAAGAAAAAAAATGATAAGTTTCTGAGAGATAAGCTGGATTATGAATATAAACAGGCCTTTGATTGGCGTGGGGGGAATGAGAGTGGATTTAAACCAAGAGGAAGTGGGGGTTATTACCCAAAGGGTAGACCAAGGAATCCACCTAAAGGAATCCCACCCAAAGGTAATCCACCAAAAGGAAAACCAAAACCACAAGGTCCAAAGAAGAACCCTAAACATCCTAAAAAACCTGTAAATGAATCAGGGGATAGCTTCCCACAATCCACGTGGCCAAGTAGTCCCAACACAAGTTTAGAGGAGGAAGTATGTTCTGAGGAGGATATCCCTTTAGGAGAAGAAGACGAGTTAGGCGCAGTAGGCGGCGCAAGAGATCCAAAAAGTGTGGGGAAGGGAAAAGGCATCCTCAAGAAACAGCAAATATCGTGGGAACAGAAGGAATTGAGACGCTCCCAGAGGAACAGGAACGACAAAAACTAGACATTATTAACCTCTCGAATCTGGAATTGGATGAATCCTGTGTTCAGTGGCGGACATACGGCCGTGCAGGCCGTGCCGCCGCACGAGGGCCCCTGAAGTTCTGCTGCTTCAGGGGCCCATTAAGTATTGCAGGTTTTTTTTTTTTTATTTATTTTTTTTTTTATTTATTTTTTTTTTTAACCTGGGGGGCCCAACTCCTGTCCTCCCCCCTCACCTCGCCCCCCCCCCCTCATGCGGCGGGAGAGCGGAAAATACAAGAAGTCTCCGGCCGGGGCGGCAGCTGCCGCTTGGTCTCCAACTTTGGAGACATATCGGAAACTAAGCAGCAGCTGCCTCTAGCGTCTGCTGCAGCCCCGGCCGGAGACTTCCTGTATTTTCTGCTCTCCCGCCGGCTGCAGCGCATACCGGGAGGGGGGCCCCGAGGTGAGTGAGGGAGGATAGGAGTCGGGCCCCCCACCCGGATAGCTACCCACCCGGCTACCTTACCCACCCACCCGGCTACCTACCCCGCTACCTAACCATCCACCCGGCTACCTACCCGGCTACCTACCCGGCTACCTAACCAGGCTACCTACCCACCCACCCGGCTACCTAGCTACCCACCCGGCTACCTAACCACCCTGCCGGCTATCTACCTGGCTACCTACCCACCCGGCTACCTACCCACCCGGCTACCTAGCTACCCACCCGGCTACCTAACCACCCTGCCGGCTACCTACCTGGCTACCTACCCACCCGGCTACCTAGCTACCCACCCGGCTACCTGACCACCCTGCCGGCTATCTACCTGGCTACCTACCCACCCGGCTACCTAGCTACCCACCCGGCTACCTAACCACCCTGCCGGCTATCTACCTGGCTACCTACCCACCCGGCTACCTACCCACCCGGCTACCTAGCTACCCACCCGGCTACCTAACCACCCTGCCGGCTACCTACCCACCCGGCTACCTAGCTACCCACCCGGCTATCTACCTGGCTACCTACCCACCCGGCTACCTAACCACCCTGCCGGCTATCTACCTGGCTACCTACCCACCCGGCTACCTACCCACCCACCCGGATACCTACCTACCCACCCGGCTACCTACCCACCCACCCGGCTACCTACCCACCCGGCTACCTAACCACCCACCCGGCTACCTACACACCCACCCGGCTACCTACCTACCCACCAGGCTACCTACCAACCCACCAGGCTACCTACCCACCCACCCAGCTACCTAACCACCCACCTACCCACCCACCAGGCTACCTACCCACCCGCCTACCCAGCCACCCACCAGGCTACCCACCCGGCTACCCAGCCACCCACCAGGCTACTTACCCACCCGGCTAAGGGCTACCTACCTACCCACCCGGCTGCCTACCTACCCACCAGGCTACCTATCCACCCAACCACCCATGGGAGCTGCGCGCCGGATGGAGGCTGGGACAGGAGGTCTGCTGCTGCAGGTGAGTAAATGTTTTTTTTTTTATTATTTATTTTAGCAGGTGTATGTTCTGGGCAGGTCTGTCACATGATTGCATGTATGTTCTGGGCAAATTTGCTACATGATTGCATGTGTTTTCTGGGCAAATCTGCCGACATGATTGCATGTATTTTCTGGGCATATCTGCCGACATGATTGCAGGTATTTTCTGGGCATATCTGCCGACATGATTGCAGGTATTTTCTGGGCATATCTGCCGACATGATTGCAGGTATTTTCTGGGCATATCTGCCGACATGATTGCACGTATTTTCTGGGCATATCTGCCGACATGATTGCACGTATTTTCTGGGCATATCTGCCGACATGATTGCACGTATTTTCTGGGCATATCTGCCAACATGATTGCACGTATTTTCTGAGCATATCTGCCGACATGATTGCACGTATTTTCTGGGCATATCTGCCGACATGATTGCACGTATTTTCTGGGCATATCTGCCGACATGATTGCACGTATTTTCTGGGCATATCTGCCGACATGATTGCACGTATTTTCTGGGCATATCTGCCGACATGATTGCACGTATTTTCTGGGCATATCTGCCGACATGATTGCACGTATTTTCTGGGCATATCTGCCGACATCATTGCACGTATTTTCTGGGCATATCTGCCGACATCATTGCACGTATTTTCTGGGCATATCTGCCGACATCATTGCACGTATTTTCTGGGCAAATCTGCCGACATGATTGAATGTATTTTCTGGGCAAATCTGCTCACATTATGTGTATTTTCTTGAGAAAACCTGCACAATTATGTGAATTTTCTGGGGAAAGGGTCACCAAAACTTGGGCCCACTGTCTTTGCGTTGCACTTTTCAAGGGAACCTGAGGTGAGAATAATATTGAGGCTGCCATATTTCTCTCCTTTTAAGCAATACCAGTTGCCTGGTTGCCGTTCTGGTCCTCTGCCTCTTATTCTTTCAACCATAGACCCTGAACAAGCATGCAGCAGGTCAGGGGTTTCTGACAATATTGTCAGAACTGAGAAGATTAAGCTGCATGCTTGTTGCTGGTGTAATTCAGTTTATTACTGCAGCCAAATAGATCAGCAGGGCCGCCAGGCAACTAGTATTGTTTAAAAGGAAATAAATATGGCAGCCTCCATATCACTCTCACCCCGGGATCACTTTAAATTACAGTTAGCTCCGCCCTTATCCGGTCATTGCCACGCCCATTTTTTGCCGCGGCGCTATGCGCCGCAGGTTCTATCCACGCCCGTTTTTTGCGAAGCGCGCCGCAGGTTATAGCTGCACCCATTTTTGGGCGCAGGTCAGGGGGGCCCACAATTGATATTTTGCACAGGGGCCCACTGCTGCCTGTGTCCGCCACTGCCTGTGTTTCACTGCTACGCAAGGGACTTAATTTTTGCCCTAACAGTGAATTTGAGGAGGTTGAATTTGAAATAGAATTGTTCAAAAATGTTAGAAAGATAGCTTGTCATCGCTATTTTGAATCACAGAAGAAGTTGGGTTTTTATAAGGAACCGTCTCCCCCTACCAGGGTACCAATTCCGTTGATTTTGAGTGCTGAATTTTCAGACACAGAGCAAACTTGGATTAGAGATATTTGTGAGGATCATGATGAAAATAACACAGTATTTTCTAGTAAAGGATTAGAGGTTCCCTCACATATTGGACCTGCATCAAAATTCAATCCCCAAATCACCCCAGGGTCTGCCCTGGAGGTTTTTTATAACAAAGTTAGGCAAGAAGTTAGAGCCCTTATTTATCCTAAATCAACACAGAATCTTACAGTGGGGGAAAAGAAATCCCTCAAATGGTTGCAAAATCAAAAAGATGTTTTAGTGAAACCATCCGACAAGGGTGGAAACATTGTATTGTGGCCGAGATTAATGTATGAGGAGGAATGCCTTAAACAATTGGAGGATGGGATTACTTATAGAAAATTGCGGATGGACCCGACAGAAGGCCATATGAGGAAATTAAGAGGTCTACTCAAAGGAGCAGTGGAGGCGGGCATAATGAGCAGAACATCCGCGAATAAATTGATCCCGGCAAACCCAAGGAAACCCGTATGGTACTGCATTCCAAAAGTGCATAAAAATATGGAATGCCCCCCTGGGCGCCCTATTTGCTCGGCAATAGGGTCAGTGTTTGAATGTTTATCCCAGTTCCTGGACTTTAAGCTTAGACCCTTGGTTGAGGCACTTCCCTCTTTTCTGTTGGATTCCACAGATGTCCTGAACAGGCTTCGGGGGTTTGAATGGAGGGAGGGGTATGCACTAGTTAGCATTGATGTCACCTCCCTCTACAGTAGAATAAGACATAATGACGGACTGGCAGCAGTCAAGTCATTTTTACCACTTCTGCAGGAGAGTCCCGAGGAAAATTCGTTTGTGCTGTCTGGCCTGGAGGCGGTCCTGACCGGCAATTCCTTCCTCTTCGACGGGCGGTGGTACCATCAGGAGGTTGGCACTGCGATGGGGACCCCAGTGGCCCCCACGTTTGCCAACCTCTTCATGGGGCACTGGGAACTCGAGCAGGTATTTTCCGGGAGGGGTGGGGGTGCCGCTCGGGTCCGCCTCTGGGCCAGATACATTGACGACATCCTTGTGGTCTGGGCGGGGAATAAAGTTGAGTTCCAGGAATGGATGGAAACACTGAATGACAACGACATCAATTTACATCTCACCTCTAATTGGGGAGGATTGGAATTGGACTTCCTTGATTTAAAACTAAGTATAATAGAGAATTAAGTCATTACAACTACATACAGAAGGGCCACAGCATCTAACATGGTATTGCACGGTGAGAGCTTCCACCCAAGCCGATTAAAGGAAAGCTTGCCATATAGCCAGATAGTGCGTATGAAACGTAACAATACGATTCCAGAAATGGGCAGACAACAAATGTTGGAAGTAAAAAAGAGATTTAAGGCCCGCGGATACAAGGAAGATGTATTGAACTCGGCATTGGTGAGAGCTGAGGGATTGGATAGAAAAACTCTCTTAAAGAAAAAGGAGAAAACCAGAAAAAAATGTTTCTTTATGCACATTTTCCCATTCTCCTCTGGGTGATCATATTGCAGGAGCAATCAAAAGGAATTGGGGCCTATTGAGGTCTGACCCCTTATTGAAGGAGAAGTGCTCTCAACCCCCGTGCATCTCATTCAAAAGATGTAAAAGTTTAAAAGATTACTTAGTGAAGAGCGAGTATAGAACAGAGCAGACTAGGACTTGGCTCAATCGATCTAGAGTTTTGGGAAATTTTATGTGCAATAGATGTATGTATTGTAGTTATCTGAAGCAGGGAAAGTGGTTTTCCTTTTTGAATAGCACTTATAAAACCCAGCAATTTTTCAACTGCCGTACAGAAATGGTAGTTTATGCAGTAGTCTGTCCCTGTAACTTAATGTACATAGGTAAAACTACCATGGGGGAAACGTCTCAGAGCACTTTAGGTCCATAGAGAGTGGCAAGAGAGCCAAGAGACTTATTGAGCACGTTAGAAACCAACATGGGGGCAACCCCGAGTGTCTTAAATTTTTTGGGATAGACAAGGTGGTACAGAATAGGAGAGGGGGGATTAATGGGGATGAGAAATTGGTACAGCTGGAGAGTAGATGGATTATCAGATTGGGGACAGAGGGTCCATCAGGGTTCAACGATCGGATTGATATGGGGATGTTTTTGTGATTGATGATTTCTAACACTATGATCGTAAGGCATATGGGGATGTTTAGATGTCACCCAACGGGCCGTCGTGAGTGTTATATATAACCCCTTCTTTTTCCTCTTTCCTTGATGTAACGGAGACCGATGATGTGGATCTTGGACTTGTGTTTTGGTTGCTTTTGTTCCCAATCACTTGATCTTAAGATCAGAGGTCTGTTCATATATAATTATAAATGTAGTATGTTCATTAAGGTGTATGTACATAGTGTGTTCTTTAAAATACTCATTAGACTAATGATATAGAGGATACATAGCAGGAGGTTTCTTCTGTATCTGTCCTCATTGAGGTCTCGTTAATTGATGTTTAGCATAGCTCATTTTTAAGAAATACTTAAATGACTGTTATATTGTTTTTAATAGTTTCTATGATGTTTGTGTGCCTTTTGGTGTGCCCCACTCTTGTAGGATTGGGGAATATGAACCCCAGTCAGATCGCAGGCTGTTTGTACTTAGTCCTGAGTGCATTTGTGGGTGACTGAGATGTAGGCCCCGCACTGTGTGGACTTTACCACTACACAGTGTCAATGTAGTTAGTTTAGCGGCCATGAGGTGGCTATGATTTGCCTCCAGGCCAGGTTGGTGGATCTGTACTGATGCGGATTTTAAGATTTACGTAATGTGGATGTAGTTTGTATAAGGTCCACAAGATGGCAGCAACCCGTCCCAGACCCCTATGCGTCCACGCGTCTGAGTGACTCGTACGGGATGACGTCATTTGACGGCCCCAATAGACGACGAGCGGTGCGGGACAGATGACGCGCAGGGATGCGCTCCGCTATGTTATGCGCCAGCGTGAGTGGAGCGCACGGCGTGCTCCGCTGATAGGAAGTTACTCAGTGGCTGATTGGAGGTTGGACGGACACCACTCATGCCATACAGGTGTGCCAGGGAGGTGAGTTGCTGCCATTGGCCTGCGATTGATTGGGAGGGAGTGGCCACCCGGTATATAAGAGTGGGGATTCACTGAGGGGGTAGATGGTCTCGAGAAAGCCCTCATAGAGGGGCGAAACGATCGTCGACCTGCCTCCGCACCAATTGTACTACCTCCTGTCTGATAAGTATTGCTGTTTTTTGCCTTTTACCTTTGGAACAAGTTTTATTGGAAGAATTGCATTAAAAGTTGAATTTTTACTGAAGTAAACTATGGCGAGTAGCTCCTGGATATTTCTTTTTCTCTCCACAATGTTATAGACATAAGCTGTTTTTCATCCGGATGTTGCACCGCTGTTATATTTGCAAATAAGTTTTAAGGCATTGGTGTGCACTCGCTCTTATATCTACTTGCCTGTATACAGTCATAAATGTAATACAGATGAGAGGTTCAATAAACAATAAACAGTAATTGGTGTTGTCCAGAATGCGCACAATGCGTGGGTCGCGTTCAATGCAGTCCTAGGCCGAAGAGGTCATAGCCTAGGGTCACAAAAACCTGTTTATTTGGGCAATTTCAATGGTGGCGAGTCTGACGTACATAAATCGCAGCAATGGCCGTTAGCAACGTCTGAATCTCACGAAATGTCTCATGCAGGTAGAAGACATATTGTTAGACTTGGATTCCAAAGATGGGGTCCCTACATCTCTGCAAACCAGAGTTACAGGGGTCCAGAATTGGTAAAATCCCCCATAGGCTTTCATTGGGCCTACTATTTACCGTTCCAAAATCTTACACCATTTCAAAGGGCAATGGCTCAGCAGTTGCAAAACTCACCAGTCATGATCCCCCTAAGAGTCCCTACAATGCTAGAAAATTTGGTACTGCTGAGCCATTGCCCTTTGAAAAGATGTGAGATTTTGGAAAGTGAAATAGGGAGGCAATGAAAGCCTATGGGGGATTTTACCAATTTTGCACCCCTGTAACTCTGGTTTGCAGAGATATAGGGACCCTCTATCTTTGGAATCCAAGTCTAACAATATGTCTTCTACCTGCATGAGACATTTCGTGAAATTCAGACGTTGCTAACGGCCATGGCTGAGATTTATGTACGTCAGCATCACTACCATTGAAATTGCCCAAATAAACAGGTTTTTGTGACCCTAGGATATGACCTCTTTGGCCTAGGGGCCCGAAACTCACCAGTTATGTTCCCCCTAAGGGTCCCTACAATGCTAGAAAATTTGCCACTGCTGAGCAATTGCCCTTTGAAAAGATGTGAGATTTTGGAAAGTGAAATAGGGAGGCAATGAAAGCCTATGGGGGATTTTACCAATTTTGGACCCCTGTAACTCTGGTTTGCAGAGATGTAGGGACCCCATCTTTGGAATCCAAGTCTAACAATATGTCTTCTACCTGCATGAGACATTTCGTGAAATTCAGACGTTGCTAACGGCCATGGCTGAGATTTATGTACGTCAGCATCACTACCATTGAAATTGCCCAAATAAACAGGTTTTTGTGACCCTAGGCTATGACCTCTTTGGCCTAGGGGCCCGAAACTCACCAGTCATGTTCCCCCTAAGGGTCCCTACAATGCTAGAAAATTTGCCACTGCTGAGCAATTGCCCTTTGAAAAGATGTGAGATTTTGGAAAGTGAAATAGGGAGGCAATGAAAGCCTATGGGGGATTTTACCAATTTTGCACCCCTGTAACTCTGGTTTGCAGAGATGTAGGGACCCCATCTTTGGAATCCAAGTCTAACAATATGTCTTCTACCTGCATGAGACATTTCGTGAAATTCAGACGTTGCTAACGGCCATGGCTGAGATTTATGTACGTCAGCATCACTACCATTGAAATTGCCCAAATAAACAGGTTTTTGTGACCCTAGGCTATGACCTCTTTGGCCTAGGGGCCCGAAACTCACCAGTCATGTTCCCCCTAAGGGTCCCTACAATGCTAGAAAATTTGCCACTGCTGAGCAATTGCCCTTTGAAAAGATGTGAGATTTTGGAACTGTAAATAGGAGGCCCAATGAAAGCCTATGGGGGATTTTACCAAATTTGGAGCCCTGTAACTCTGGTTTGCAGAGATGTAGGGAACCCATCTTTGGAGCCCAAGTCTAACAATATGTCTTCTACCTGCATGAGACATTTCGTGAGATTCAGACATTGCTAACGGCCATTGCTGCGAATTATGTACGTCAGACTCGCCACCATTGAAATTGCCCAAATAAACATGTTTTTGTGACCCTAGGCTATGACCTCTTCGGCCTAGGACTGCATTGAACGCGACCCACGCATTGTGAGCATTCTGGACAACACCAATTACTGTTTATTGTTTATTGAACCTCTCATCTGTATTACATTTATGACTGCATGGCGACAAAATGCAAATTGCTATCCGCACGCTTCTTGTCCTCATGCAAGGCCTGGGTTGTTGTGTCTCAAAGCGTGGCCTTCTCCTCCTGCGCCGCCCTCCTCCTGTTACATCACGTGTGCTGCTGCTGGGTTAGCGTTACCGGTCCCTTTTCCTGGAACCTCTTATCTGTATTACATTTATGACTGCATGCCGACAAAAAGCATGTTACCTGTGCAAAGAAAACCATTTCCTGCATTTAAAAGACAGTTTTCCCTTTGAAAATTTAAAATCGATTTTCTCAAAAACTATAAGCTCTTTTTGCTAAATTTATTTTTCCTCTTGTACCCACTCCCAAGGTGCACATACCCTGTAAATATGGGGTATGTAGCATGTAAGGAGGCCTTACAAAGCACGAAAGTTCGGGTCCCCATTGACTTCCATTATGTTCGGAGTTCGGCTCGAACACCCGAACATCGCGACCATGTTCGGCCCGAACCCGAACATCTAGATGTTCGCCCAACACCACACGTGACCCGTTCGGCCAATCACAGCGCTAGCCGAACGTTCGGGGAACGTTCGGCCATGCGCTCTTAGTTCGGCCATATGGCCGAACAGTTTGGCCGAACACCATCAGATGTTCGGCCGAACTCGAACATCACCCGAACAGGGTGATGTTCTGCAGAACCCGAACAGTGGCGAACACTGTTCGCCCAACACTACCCCTATCCCCCAGCCAAGAGCTATATATCTCAATAGCTTTACAAATTGTGCAAATGAGTGTAATGCAGCTGTAAACAGCAAGACAAGAAGAATATTTAACGAGTCAATGGACTCAAATGGTATCTACCGTGAGGGATATGGAGCCTGCCTTATTAAACAAAAACAGTTGCCTGGCTGTCCTGCTGATCTCTCTGGCATTAGTAGTGTCTGCATCACACACCTGAAACAAGCATGCACCTAATCCAGTCCCACTTCAGTCAGAGCACCTGATCTACATGCTTTGTTCAGTGTCTCTGGCTAAATGTTAGAGGTAATATGCATGGTTTAATGGCAGCCTTCATTTCTCTCACTTCTGGTTACCTTTCATGCTGAACTGAAACGATTGAAACACAACTACCGCCTAACAGACTTACACATGTGCAATGTTGTCCAATTTGTCTTGCAATTTACACTCCCCTGCAACATTTTTAAGCTAGATAACTGACACCATTAGCTGTAGCTGGTTTGTTACATGAGCATCTTTATGAACGCTCATAATAGGAATACACAATTCAATTTCCCACCTGAACGATGGGAATTGGACGATTATTTCTGTCATGTCCGATCTGCTTCTGTTCAAAAATTGATTGTGTTATTGACATGTACACACCATCCAACTTCCCGTCCGTTAACCCATCGATCGGGCAGGAAATTGCATCATGTATTCCCAGCATCAGACAGCATATTCCTGAGCAATTCCATTCATTTACCTCCCTTTGAAATTATTTTACTATTTCATCTTATAGCTAAATGCAATTGTACTTATTACATTTCTGGAAACTTGTAAGCCTTTTAGGCTTTATTTTGAAATCTACTATGCAGGGGAGGCGTGAATATAGGACAACTGACAGACAACTGACAGATCAGTTTTTATACTGAAAGTATTAGGATTATTAAATGAATACCAGATTAAAGTATGATTAGGCTGAAACATTTAGCTGGAATTCTGCTTCTTTTCACCACAACAGGTGGTGTAACACATGCATGAACTGACTTTCTTCAATGGAATTCTGCTTCTTTTCACCACAACAGGTGGTGTAACACATGCATGAACTGACTTTCTTCAACGTAAGAAAGAAGAAAACTTGTAAAACCGTTTAAACTAGTATACTCACTCAGAATACCAAATTATAAAGCACGTTTATGTGCTTTTAATTCTGCAAACGTATCCACAATGTGGTCTAGATCTAAGGCTTTAGCTCTTACATTTTCGATGCTGAGTATCGCAAGCCCAGAAAGCCTTTGGTCTGACATTGTACTGCGCAAAAAGCTCTTGATAAGTTTCAGTTTTGAGAAGGACCACTCAGCAGAGGCCATTGTCATAGGTAACGATAAAAATAACAGAAAGGCAGGGGGCGTGGCCTACGCAGCAGAGGAGACGGACGCACTGTAAGCGAGCTCCCGCTTTAGTGCAGGGAAAGCGACCCAAAGCATCCCTTACTTGCGGCGATTTTCTTCCAGGATGGCAGAGGGAGAAGCCATGGACATTGCCAGCACCAACAAGTGGAAGAAATCTCCGCAGCCACCGCGGAAACTCTCGGATTTCTTCCAGCCTTGCGGCAACCGCCGCCCCGCACAGGCCCAAGATGGCGCCGGCTCTAACGCGGCCACACAACATGCTGCTCCTCTGCACACCGAGGATTCGGCGAACAACGCAGAGGAAGCCCAAAAGGAGAACCCCTCTCCCTCAGACAGCCCTGCCAAATCTAGACCCAGGAGAGATCCACTAGAGGAGCGGGTAAGCTTTTCCCCCGCCTCATTCCCTATCTTGTCGGGCTCACAAGTAATGGAGGCCTTCCCTGCGACTGACACTCCAGCTACCCAAGCATTTATCAAGGACATACTCATGTCATTTAGATCTTCTTTACTGACCGACATATCTGCCATTACTAACAACCTGCAGTCTGAAATAACTGAACTGGGAAATAGAGTAAATCACACTGAAGAGGCCATAGGAGATCTTATCAGAGAACATAATGTAATGGTCGATTCCTCAACTACCCAAACTAGTGACATAGCATGGTTAAAAGCTAAAGCAGCAGACATGGAAGACCGCAATAGATGCAACAACCTGAAATTCAGAGGAATCCCTGAACAGATTCAACCCACTGAACTTAACCTGCCTGGCGTTCTATTAAGATCGCCAGGCAGGCTGCGGGAGGGTTTTTTTTTAATAAAAAAAAAACTATTTCATGCAGCCAACTGAAAGTTGGCTGCATGAAAGCCCACTAGAGGGCGCTCCGGAGGCGATCTTCCGATCGCCTCCGGCGCCCAGAATAAACAAGGAAGGCCGCAATGAGCGGCCTTCCTTGTTTTGCTTATATCGTCGCCATAGCGACGAGCGGAGTGACGTCATCGACGTCAGCCGACGTCGTGACGTCAGCCGCCTCCGATCCAGCCCTTAGCGCTGGCCGGAACTTTTTGTTCCGGCTGCGCAGGGCTCAGGCGGCTAGGGGGGCCCTCTTTCGCCGCTGCTCGCGGCGAATCGCCGCAGAGCGGCGGCGATCAGGCAGCACACGCGGCTGGCAAAGTGCCGGCTGCGTGTGCTGCTTTTTATTTCAGCCAAATCGGCCCAGCAGGGCCTGAGCGGCAGCCTCCGGCGGTACTGGACGAGCTGTGCTCGTCCAGACCGCCCAGCAGGTTAAGCATTATCTGCAGTCACTTACTAAAGCAATTCTACCTAACACCCCTGAGATAGAGCTTACAATCGACCGGGCCCACCGCCTCCCTAAGCCTCAGTATCTGGCAGACTCGATCCCAAGGGACGTCATAGCTCGATTTTTATTCTACCTAGTCAAAGAAGACCTCCTAGGTGCTGCTCGCAAATTAGGTTCACTTCCTGACCCTTATGCTAACATTCATCTATTCGCGGACCTCTCCGCTCATACTTTGCAGCAGAGGAAGATTCTACAACCTTTTACGGAAGCACTCAGGGATCTCCAAATCCAGTACAGATGGGGCTTTCTCACCAAACTGCTTTTTTCCTACAATAACAAGCAATATGCAATCGCTTCTATGGACACAGACTATAAGCTATTCAAGCAGCTCCGTATATCCATCCCAGAGACTTCCGCATCAACATCTCCCCATCCTGAGAGGTCCAAACTCCCCCAAGAATGGCAAAGACAAGGGAAAAAATAACCAGCTACCTGGATGATTTAAATCTCCATTGTTTCCTGCACTAAATGGCCAATATTGTGACTTTTCTGAGTCAACCCTTTTCCCCCCACACCGAAGTGTGCTCTTTGAACTATGGCACACTTGCTGCATTGCTGTTCATTTAGAGGCATTCTATCCTTACATAGAATCCTCAAGGTTTTCCGGTGCTGTACCATACAGCCAGTATTTCATATGTTAATGCTACTTCCTTTATTTAAGTTTCAGTTGTTTATTATTTTACTTTGTTGTTCTATTTTCACTATTGCTCAATCTTTGAATGTTCAGATGATTTCCATTGTGACACCTGTATGCTATGACGAGACGACCAATATAGACAAGTATGACCCTATTACAGTCATATCCCAACTGAATATCAATCCTTACCCTAAATGCCCTTAACTATTACTTCTTACAACGTTAGAGGTCTCAACTCACCGCAAAAAAGGCATCTATTCTGGTCAGAGGTCAAAAAGTTCAAATCTCATATTATTTTTGCCCAGGAAACACACCTACTTGAAAAAAATACCAGCCTATGTAAAAACACAATGTTCCCACTAATATATCATAGCACTTTCTCAAAAAAAAGAGGGGTACTAATGGCCTTCCACAGAGACCTTAAAGGGAAGGTCCAAGCAAAAAAAAAATGAGTTTCACTTACCTGGGGCTTCTACCAGTCCCATGTAGCCATCCTGTGCCCTCGTAGTCACTCACTGCGGCTCCAGTCCCCCACTGGCAGCTTTCTGACCTTGGGAGGTCAGGGCCACATTGCATACATTTTTACGCATTCCAGCTAGTGCAGGAACAAAAATGTACGCGTTGCACCACTAACGCGCAAAAATATATGTGTTAATGTTCCTGCACTAGCGGGAATGTGTAAAAATGTACGCAATTCGGCCCTGACCTCCGAGGTCAGAAAGCTGCCAGCGGGGGACTGGAGCAGCAGTGAGTGACTACGAGGGCACAGGATGGCTGCATGGGGCTGGTAGTAGCTTTTTTTTTTGCTTGGACCTTCCCTTTAAAGTGGAACCACAATCTATCACACTCGATCCTAACGGAAGATATATAATTTTTGTGGGGCACATTAATAACGAATTACTAACATTAGCTGCCATATACAGCCCCAACTCCTCCCAACGAGCATTCTTACAAAAACTATGTGCCAAGATTAAATCCCTACAACTAGGGCGACTCTTAATAGGAGAGGACTTTAATGCCTGTCCATCCAAATTGGATATCTTGTCTAAAAACCCGCAACAAGTTACCCTCATAGATAAACAAATGACGTGGAATGACCTCTATGATCCATGGAGAATATTACATAATTCAGAAAGGGACTACTCTTACTTTTCTCATGTACATAAGACCCATTCCAGAATAGATCTCTTTCTAACGGACAAAATCTTGCTGCAAAAAATAATAGATACCTCTATTGGTTTGAAGACTTGGTCTGATCATGCCCCTGTCCACGTTACTATTGACGATAACCTAGCCCTTAACAAACCATATTTCTGGAGACTAAATAATTCATTGTTAGCAAATAAATCCTTCCAGGATAAATTATCGGATGACATCCAAGAATTTTTTAAGCTAAACTGTACACCTGATATGGCCTTAACATCAGTTTGGTCAGCACATAAAGCTACTATTAGAGGCACCCTTATTAGACAGGGATCCTACATCAAAAAAGAAAGGACGAAGAAGTATAATTCATTGCTGGAACAAATCAGGGAAAAGGAAAAAATCAACAAACACACCTCCTCTAAGGAGACGGAGCGAGACTTATTTACTTTAAGACAAGAGCTCAAATTATTATTACAGGAACAATACCTTCAGATACTCCAGAAATCTAAAACAAACTTTTACTCTCTGTAATAAAGCAGGAAAATATCTAGCCACGCTATTAAAACACAAACAGTCTAAATCTAAAATCCATTCCCTAGTTCACCCCACAACAAGAGAGACCATATCTAACCCAAAACAAATAGCAGACGTGTTTTGTGATTACTATTCTAAGCTATATAACCTAGCCTCTGATAAGTCTACCATTCTACCTACTGAAGAGACTATCTCCTCATTCTTGAGCTCTATAAATCTCCCTCAACTATCCTCTCCCTAGCTAGAAGAATTAAATACTTCGTTTTCACTCACAGAAATCACTAGAACAATTAAAGCATTGAAACAGAGCAAATCACCAGGACCTGACGGTTTCAGCAATGAATATTATATCACCTTCACTAACATTCTCTCACCCTTTCTCACTGAAATGTTTAATGACATTTCCAAATCAGGATCAATCCCAGCTGAATACCTGGAAGCTCTTATAACAGTCATCCCAAAGCCAGGGAAATCTCAAACAGAAATGGGTAACTACCGTCCTATATCCCTTCTTAATACTGACGTGAAACTGTACGCAAAGCTCTTAGCAAACAGACTGATGAATGTCACCCCCTCACTTCTAGAATTAGACCAAGTAGGGTTCACCAAACAGCGACAGGCAGCAGACGCAACCAGACGCATGGTGAATATCTTGAAACACATAGAGCTCTGTCGAGGGCCTTCTCTGCTCCTCACTTTGTATGCCGAGAATGCCTTCGACAGAGTTCACTGGCAATTCCTAAAAGCTACTCTAAGCAAATTTGGTTTCTCAGGAATGATTGTGTCGGCAATAATGGCATTGTATTCCACTCCCTCTGCCCGAGTGAACGCAGCTGGTTTTATATCTAAACCCTTTACTATATCTAATGGCACCCGTCAAGGATGCCCCCTCTCACCCATAATATTTGTACTAACCATAGAAATGTTAGCCCAAAAAATACGGTCCAACCCTAATATAACAGGGGTAAAAGTTAAAGACGATACCCATATCATTAGTCTTTTCGCAGATGATATAGCATTAATTCTGTCTAATCCATTAGTTTCACTCCCCTCAGTACTACAAGACCTTAAGGCTTTCTCAGTGGTATCGCTGTACAAATTAAACCAACACAAATCATACATTTTAGGTCTAAACATTTCCCCATCAAATCCCACATAACTCAACACTTCTCGTTCCCTTGGGCAGAGAGAGCGGTATCTTACTTGGGCATTCAACTGACCCAACTATCCTCTGAATTATATAAGTACAATTTCCTTCCATTACTATCAGCTATCAGACAGGAATGTTCGAATTTATCTAAATTTTGGTTATCCTGGTCAGGAAAGATAGCTGCATTTAAGATGTTCCTATTACCTAAAATATTATACATATTTCGTACTCTACAAATTCCCATCCCAGCCCAGTGGTTTATAGACATCAAAAGAAGTATCAACTCATATATCTGGGGAGGTAAGAAAATCAGAACATCTTTTCAAATTATGACACTAACAAAACAATTAGGAGGTATGGGCCTCCCGTGCATCAAAACATATTATCATGCAGCAAACTTAGATATGATCAGATATTGGTGGACTCCCTCAGCCCCACAACCCTGGGTGGTTTTTGAACGTAACAAATTAGGAAATGACCTTAAAGATCTCCTTATTAGCGTACAGTTAGGAGCCAAACCCCCCAATTCCCCTTTTCCAACGATCCAAGCAACTTTACGCTCTTGGGAATATTTCATCAAAAACCCTCCTGACCCCTCAGCTTCCATCCCAATCAAGGTGAAGCTGTCAGTCCTCGAATTACTCTCCAGAGACCTCAACCTTAAAGGGACTCCAAGCAGTGCAGAAACTATGGAAAGATGCATATCATTTTAAAGCTCTCTTTCTCCTCTTTCCAATGATATATAAACCGCCACCCTACGGCTTTTAGTTTTCGCTATTTTCGCGATTGAAATTGCCGCGGCCGCGATTTCAATCGCGAAAATAGAGAAAACTAAATGGCGTAGGGTGACGATTTAGGTGTCGCCAGAAAGAGGAGAAAGAGAGCTTTAAAATGATATCCATCTTTCCATAGTTACATTGTATTACACAGGGCGACTTTTTCCTAAAATCAGCAGCTCCATTCTGCTGAATGGAGCTGCTGACACTGGGGAAAGTGTCGTCCTGTGTAATACAAGTAACTATGGAAAGATGGATATCATTTTAAAGCTCTCTTTCTCCTCTTTCTGGCGACACCTAAATCTTCGCCCTACACCTTTTAGTTTTCTCTATTTTCGCGATTGAAATTGCGGCCGCGGCAATTTCAATCGCGAAAATAGCGAAAACTAAAAGCCGTAGGGTGGCGGTTTATATATCATTGGAAAGAGGAGAAAGAGAGCTTTAAAATGATATGCATCTTTCCATAGTTTCTGCACTGCTCGGAGTCCCTTTAATATCTGGGTCAAAATGGGCCTAACTACTATAAATGATCTGTTCTTAGGGAACGAAATAAGATCCTTCGACAATTTAGTGCGGGCATACAATCTCCCCCACACCCAACAATGTACCTATCATAGAGTATATCACATGCTCAAAAAGTTGAATATAACATCTCCTAAACTCCTTTCCTCCTTAGCTACTATGTTTAATTATAAGGGATACTATAAAGGCGGGTTGTCAGTATGATAAAGAGTTATGCTCTCAAGTTCCAAATTAGCGCTTAATAAATACGCAAACATATGGTCAAACAACCTTCAAACCACTATTTCGTGTACCTCACTTCTTCAGGCACACAGAGTTATATCTTCTATTTCCAAATGCAACACACACTGGGAGATGTTACGTAAAATCTTATACAGATGGTATATCACCCCAAGAAGAATAGCCTACTTCTCCCAAGAAAAGACGCAGTTATGTTGGAAATGCAACACACAAATAGGGACATATGTTCATATGCTCTGGAACTGCCCACTGGTATCTGAGCTGTGGAACAAAGTTGAACTTTACATTCGCCAATGTCTACTTCCAAACTTTTGTCTCACCCCTCAATTCGCCTTGCTACTGGTAGACTGTGATAAAATCCCTAAGAATTTGCAACCACCGATTTGTCACATTATATTAAGCGCTCTCCATTTAATCACCTCCAATTGGAAATCTCAAGAAAAATTTGATTCAGCACAACTCTTAGCCAATACTCGAGCCAATTTACTTATGGAATATAAAATCAGAGCCAGACTCTTTCTACCCTATGGAAATTTTAATTTTCCACACTCCTGGCTCTAGCATGAAACTCACTACCCTCATCAATATCCTTAGCCCCACTAATGTATACCCCGGAAGTTACATCAGTCCTGGTGTCTCCTTCCCCTTCAAACACAACTTAAATTGGAAACTTTAAAGCTAGCAACTACTGATGATAAATTGTCTCATAATAATCTATTGCAATTATAGTAATCTGCTCATGATGGAAATTTCTTTTAGCTACATAATCTATCATTGTTTATACTCTGTTTCTGTTTCTTTCCCTTTATTTCGTTGTTTCGTGTCAATCAGGTTAGCAAAGATAAGGTTATACTTTACTATTCATTGTTCCATTACTAGGTACCACGCACGGTTTGCTTTTATATATGTATTAGCACTGAACTGGAGAAGGCCCTATGGGGGCCACCTGCTTCCACCAGTTAATGTATTTGCTGTGCACCTCACTGCCTACCTCCACGGTCTAGTAAACGGCAGGTAAGAGGTATACTTGGTACATAGGAAGTTACTCTGATTACTGTAAAGGTTATTTATAACAACCGTTTGGAACAATTTATGTTATGTATATGTTATGTACACCTTCTTTCAATAAAAATTATTTTGATGGAAAAAGAAATAACAGAAAGGCTATGCACACATCTTGTACATTTGATGCAAGTGCATTGTTCTCAACAAGGAGCAAGTTTGCAAGATCTTTTACAGTGGGTGCCTTCAGGATTTGATCTCTTAGTGCAGCTCTAAAGCTGAGAAGCTGCCCTGGGAAAGACGGAGATACAGTAGGTCCTGGTGATATTTTTCCTGCGGCTTTGACGCATCTCTAAACAAATCATCATCTGAGACAGATGCTAAAACTGTAGGCTGAAGTATATTAAAATGTTTAACATTATTCAGTCCTTGGAATCTGTTGGCGAGCTGGTTTACAATGACTTCCAGACACTGGTAAAAAACTGTGACTTTGAACCGTTCTTCAGGGTCTTGCAGTCTCTAATCGACAGACAGTTCATCATGTTTTTTTACTGAGCGAATTCGCTTGTTTTCGAACTTCGGAGAAATGTTACATTGTTCAGCAAGGGAAATGGCATCTGATTTGGCCTTATTAAAATCATTACGGAATGTCGAAAGGTCATCCATGGCAGTTTGTAATAATTGTGAAGCTCTAGCCAAGTCCATGTTTTCAGACTGAAGAACTTTGGACTAGAGATGTAGCGAACGGTTCCAGGCGAACATTTTTCCGGAACTTCGATTCGCCCCATAATGCACTATGAGGGTCAACTTTGACCCTCTGCATCACAGTCAGCAGGCACATTGTAGCCATTCAGGCTACAGTAAGCCCTGGAGCCCCCCCCCCCTTATATAAGGCAGGGTCCGGCGGCCATTACACTCACTCGTGTGCCTGCCAGTGAGAGGAAAGGGACAGCTGCTGCAGACTTGTTCTTCTAGGGACAGATTAGTTAGGTTCTTGGCTGCTTAGTTTGCTCCTGGCTGATTGTTATTGCTTTTATAGCACCCTAGCTCTTGTCAGAGCTCATCCTGTACTTTTTTTTTTACTGTGTCAAACTGACACTTTTGTTGCATACACAGCCTTGCTAATTGATAGTGTGTGTGTGCCACTGCCAGCAGCCCAGCACATTCAGTGACTGACTGCCTGTGTGTGTGTGACAGGGAGCTGCACATTGTACTACCCAGTACTGAATATACCCAGTACCTGTTGTGTTTACTTAACCTACCTCATCACTGCATATACCTAGCTTTGTGTTGAGTGAACTCAGCTCACTGCATATACCTACTACCTGTTGTGTTTACTTAACCCACCTCATCACTGCACATAACTACCTGTAGTGTTGAGTGAACCCAGCTCACTGCATATACCTACTACCTGTTGTGTTTACTTAACCCACCTCATCACTGCATATACCTAGCTTTGTGCTGAGTGAACCCAGCTCACTGCATCCTACTACTACCTTTTGTGTTTACTTAACCCACCTCATCACTGCACATAACTACCTGTAGTGTTGAGTGAACCCAGCTCACTGCATATACCTACTACCTGTTGTGTTGAGTGAACCCAGCTCACTGCATATACCTACTACCTGTTGTGTTGAGTGAACCAAGCTCACTGCATATACCTACTACCTGTAGTGTTGAGTGAACCCAGCTCACTGCATATACCTACTACCTGTTGTGTTGAGTGAACCCAGCTCACTGCATATACCTACTACCTGTTGTGTTTACTTAACCCACCTCATCACTGCACATAACTACCTATAGTGTTGAGTGAACCCAGCTCACTGCATATACCTACTACCTGTTGTGTTGAGTGAACCCAGCTCACTGCATATACCTACTACCTGTTGTGTTTACTTAACCCACCTCATCACTGCACATAACTACCTGTTGTGTTGAGTAAACCCAGCTCACTGCATACACCTACTACCTGTTGTGTTGAGTGAACCCAGCTCACTGCATATACCTACTACCTGTTGTGTTTACTTAACTCACCTCATCACTGCACATAACTACCTGTTGTGTTGAGTGAACCCAGCTCACTGCATATACCTACTACCTGTTGTGTTGAGTGAACCCAGCTCACTGCATATACCTACTACCTGTTGTGTTTACTTAACCCACCTCATCACTGCACATAACTACCTGTTGTGTTGAGTAAACCCAGCTCACTGCATACACCTACTACCTGTTGTGTTGAGTGAACCCAGCTCACTGCATATACCTACTACCTGTTGTGTTTACTTAACCCACCTCATCACTGCACATAACTTCCTGTTGTGTTGAGTGAACCCAGCTCACTGCATATACCTACTACCTGTTGTGTTGAGTGAACCCAGCTCACTGCATATACCTACTACCTGTTGTGTTTACTTAACCCACCTCATCACTGCACATAACTACCTGTTGTGTTAAGTAAACCCAGCTCACTGCATACACCTACTACCTGTTTTTTTGAGTGAACCCAGCTCACTGCATATACCTACTACCTGTTGTGTTTACTTAACCCACCTCATCACTGCACATTACTACCTGTAGTGTTCAGTGAACCCAGCTCACTGCATATACCTACTACCTGTTGTGTTGAGTGAACCCAGCTCACTGCATATACCTACTACCTGTTGTGTTTACTTAACCCACCTCATCACTGCACATAGCTACCTGTTGTGTTGAGTAAACCCAGCTCACTGCATACACCTACTACCTGTTGTGTTGAGTGAACCCAGCTCACTGCATATACCTACTACCTGTTGTCTTTACTTAACCCACCTCATCACTGCACATAACTACCTGTTGTGTTGAGTGAACCCAGCTCACTGCATATACCTACTACCTGTTGTGTTTACTTAACCCACCTCATCACTGCACATAACTACCTGTTGTGTTGAGTAAACCCAGCTCACTGCATACACTTACTACCTGTTGTGTTGAGTGAACCCAGCTCACTGCATATACCTACTACCTGTTGTGTTTACTTAACCCACCTCATCACTGCACATAACTACCTGTAGTGTTGAGTGAACCCAGCTCACTGCATACACCTACTACCTGTTGTGTTGAGTGAACCCAGCTCACTGCATATACCTACTACCTGTTGTGTTGAGTGAACCCAGCTCACTGCATATACCTACTACCTGTTGTGTTTACTTAACCCACCTCATCACTGCACATAACTACCTGTTGTGTTGAGTAAACCCAGCTCACTGCATACACCTACTACCTGTTGTGTTGAGTGAACCCAGCTCACTGCATATACCTACTACCTGTTGTGTTTACTTAACCCACCTCATCACTGCACATAACTACCTGTTGTGTTGAGTGAACCCAGCTCACTGCATATACCTACTACCTGTTGTGTTTACTTAACCCACCTCATCACTGCACATAACTACCTGTTGTGTTAAGTAAACCCAGCTCACTGCATACACCTACTACCTGTTTTTTTGAGTGAACCCAGCTCACTGCATATACCTACTACCTGTTGTGTTTACTTAACTCACCTCATCACTGCACATAACTACCTGTTGTGTTGAGTGAACCCAGCTCACTGCATATACCTACTACCTGTTGTGTTGAGTGAACCCAGCTCACTGCATATACCTACTACCTGTTGTGTTTACTTAACCCACCTCATCACTGCACATTACTACCTGTAGTGTTCAGTGAACCCAGCTCACTGCATATACCTACTACCTGTTGTGTTGAGTGAACCCAGCTCACTGCATATACCTACTACCTGTTGTGTTGAGTGAACCCAGCTCACTGCATATACCTACTACCTGTTGTGTTTACTTAACCCACCTCATCACTGCACATAACTACCTGTTGTGTTGAGTAAACCCAGCTCACTGCATACACCTACTACCTGTTGTGTTGAGTGAACCCAGCTCACTGCATATACCTACTACCTGTTGTGTTTACTTAACCCACCTCATCACTGCACATAACTACCTGTTGTGTTGAGTGAACCCAGCTCACTGCATATACCTACTACCTGTTGTGTTTACTTAACCCACCTCATCACTGCACATAACTACCTGTTGTGGTAAGTAAACCCAGCTCACTGCATACACCTACTACCTGTTTTTTTGAGTGAACCCAGCTCACTGCATATACCTACTACCTGTTGTGTTTACTTAACCCACCTCATCACTGCACATAGCTACCTGTTGTGTTGAGTAAACCCAGCTCACTGCATACACCTACTACCTGTTGTGTTGAGTGAACCCAGCTCACTGCATATACCTACTACCTGTTGTCTTTACTTAACCCACCTCATCACTGCACATAACTACCTGTTGTGTTGAGTGAACCCAGCTCACTGCATATACCTACTACCTGTTGTGTTTACTTAACCCACCTCATCACTGCACATAACTACCTGTTGTGTTGAGTAAACCCAGCTCACTGCATACACTTACTACCTGTTGTGTTGAGTGAACCCAGCTCACTGCATATACCTACTACCTGTTGTGTTTACTTAACCCACCTCATCACTGCACATAACTACCTGTAGTGTTGAGTGAACCCAGCTCACTGCATACACCTACTACCTGTTGTGTTGAGTGAACCCAGCTCACTGCATATACCTACTACCTGTTGTGTTGAGTGAACCCAGCTCACTGCATATACCTACTACCTGTTGTGTTTACTTAACCCACCTCATCACTGCACATAACTACCTGTTGTGTTGAGTAAACCCAGCTCACTGCATACACCTACTACCTGTTGTGTTGAGTGAACCCAGCTCACTGCATATACCTACTACCTGTTGTGTTTACTTAACCCACCTCATCACTGCACATAACTACCTGTTGTGTTGAGTGAACCCAGCTCACTGCATATACCTACTACCTGTTGTGTTTACTTAACCCACCTCATCACTGCACATAACTACCTGTTGTGTTGAGTAAACCCAGCTCACTGCATACACTTACTACCTGTTGTGTTGAGTGAACCCAGCTCACTGCATATACCTACTACCTGTTGTGTTTACTTAACCCACCTCATCACTGCACATAACTACCTGTAGTGTTGAGTGAACCCAGCTCACTGCATACACCTACTACCTGTTGTGTTGAGTGAACCCAGCTCACTGCATATACCTACTACCTGTTGTGTTTACTTAACCCACCTCATCACTGCACATAACTACCTATTGTGTTGAGTGAACCCAGCTCACTGCATATACCTACTACCTGTTGTATTGAGTGAACCCAGCTCACTGCATATACCTACTGCCTGTTGTGTTGAGTGAACCCAGCTCACTGCATATACCTACTACCTGTTGTGTTTACTTAACCCACCTCATCAGTGCACATAACTACCTGTTGTGTTGAGTAAACCCAGCTCACTGCATACTGTATACCTAGCATCCCCCCGAGATGGACAAAATGGACAAACCAGGTAGAGGAAGAGGTAGAGGCAGACCCAGAGGAAGGCCACCAGGCACCGGCAGGTCTGTGCGAGGTGGTGTTGCTCTGATTTTGTGCGGACCTGCCCCAAAATACAGTGCTCAGAAGAAGGCACGTGCCATCACTTCCCAAAATCGTGAGGAGGTGATTGAGTATTTAACACAGAACACCTCATCTCCCGCAGCCACCAGCGCTACAACAAGCACTACATCCGCTGCATTTGACACTTCGCAGGAGTTATTTGGTGGTGGTGGTGGTGAAATCACCGATTCACAGCCACTACTGCAACAACAAGAAGAAGGCGCAGGTACACCACCTCCTACGTCTGAGTTAGGTGGCGATAGTATGGACGTAACGTGTGTGGATGATGGACCACCTGAAGTTGGTGCAGTTGAGGAGGTTTCTGAGGAAAGCGCAGCTGGCCAGGAGGATTATGATGACGATTATACGGATACCACATATGTTCCCAGTAGAGGAGATGACCAGGGGGACAGTTCAGAGGAGGATTCAGAGAGGACTAGGAGGAGACGACTCCATGATAGAAGCAGAGGGAGCTCGTCCTCAGAAACAGCTGGGGGCAGTGTCCGGCGCCATGTATCGCCAGCTATGGCCAGACAGCCAACATGCCCTTCAACGTCAGCTGCTGATGCCACCGTAGCGCCATCAGCCCAAGGGGGCTCAGCGGTTTGGAAATTTTTTAACGTGTGTGTCTCAGATCGGAGCAAAGCCATCTGTTGTCTCTGCCAGCAAAAATTGAGCCGTGGAAAGGCCAACTCTCACGTAGGGACAAGTGCCTTACGAAGGCACCTGGAGAGAAGTCACAAACAGCTATGGCAAGAACACCGGAGGAAAAGCAGCACCCCTCAAAAGACAAGCCACCCTCCTTCTCCTCTTCCTCCTTCAGGTGCATCGTCTTCATCCACTTTCTCCCTTGCACCTTCACAGCCACCCTCCTCCACACCGCCTCTTCCCTTCAGCGGTTCCTTCTCCTCTGCCCACATCAGTACCCAGCTGTCCATGAAGGAAGTATTTGAGCGGAAGAAGCAAATGTCTGTCAGTCACCCACTTGCCCGGCGTCTGACAGCTGGTGTGGCGGAACTATTAGCTCGCCAGCTATTACCATACAAGCTGGTGGAGTCAGAGGCTTTCTGTAAGTTTGTGGCCATTGGTATACCGCAGTGGAAGATACCAGGCCGCAATTATTTTTCACAAAAGGCCATACCCAAACTGTACCGTGCAGTTGAGAGGCAAGTGGTGTCATCTCTGGCACACAGCGTTGGGTCAAGGGTCCACCTGACCACGGATGCCTGGTCTGCCAAGCACGGGCAGGACCACTACATTACATACACAGCCCATTGGGTCAACCTGGTGACCGATGGCAGCAAGCAGGGAGTACGTGGCTGCGCAGAGGACCGACTTGTCACACCTCCACGGCTTGCAGGCAGGCCTCCAGCCACCTCCTCTCCACCTGCTATCACCGCTTCGCTGTCGTCATTCTCCTCCTCCTCCTCCTTGGCTGGTGCCGCCATCTCCTCTCCAGCTACACAGCCCCAGCACCCCAGGGCCTATGCTGCATGCCAGGTGCGACGGTGTCATGCAGTGTTAGACATACCTTGCCTGAAAGCGGAGAGTCACACTGGAGCAGCTCTCCTGGCTGCTCTTAACAAACAGGTGGAGCAATGGCTGACCCGGCACAAGCTTGAGATCGGCAACGTGGTGTGTGACAACGGCAGCAATCTCATTGCTGCGTTGAATTTGGGAAAGCTGACACACATACCCTGCATGGCACATGTGCTTAATCTGGTCGTGCAAAGATTTGTGTCCAAGTACCCAGGCTTAGAGGACGTCCTGAAGCAGGCCAGGAAGTTGTGTGGGCATTTCAGGCGCTCTTACAAGGCCATGGCACGCTTTGCAGAGATTCAGCGTAGAATCAACTTGCCGGTTAGACGCCTGATTTGCGATAGCCCGCCTCGCTGGAATTCCACCCTGCTGATGTTCTCTCGCCTGCTAGACCAGGAGAAAGCCGTCACCCAGTACCTGTATCATTACAGTACAAGGACACAATCTGGGAGGATGGGGATGTTGTGGCCCAACAACTGGACACTGATGCGAAATGCATGCAGGGTCATGGAGCCCTTTGAGGAGGTGACCAAACTGGTGAGTCGCGATGAGGGCACCATCAGCGACTTGATCCCCTATGCCTACTTCCTGGAGCGTGCCGTGCGTAGAGTGGTGGATACAGCTGTGGAGGAGCGTGAACAAGAAGAGTTAGGGCAGCAGGAGTCGTGGGAGCCATTTACACACAAACCCGATGTTTCCACAACACCGGCGGCAGCACAAAGAGGGGAGGAGGAGGAAGAAGAGGAGTCGTGTGGGGAAAGAGAGGAGTCAGACTCTGATTATGGTGATGATGAGGAAGGTGTTTCTGTGGAGGAGGAAGAGACAGCGGTAGGAGAACAACCGCGGCAGCCATCACAGGGGGCTTCTGCTGCTCCACGTTCCCGTGGTATTGTTCGTGGCTGGGGGGAGGAAGAGGAGTTGCTTCCCATCACTGAGGAAGAGCAAGAGGAGATGGAGAGTACGTCTGCATCCAGCTTTGTGCAGATGTCCTCTTTCATGTTGTCCAGCCTGTTGAGGGACCCCCGTATCAAAAAACTCAAGACGAATGACCTGTACTGGGTGGCCACGCTACTAGACCCTCGGTACAGGCACAAAGTGGCGGACCTGTTAGCAACTCAACATAAGGCGGAAAGGATGCAGCACTTGCAGAACAAGCTGTCGATGATGCTTTACAATGCATTTAAGGGTGATGTGGCTGCAAAACGCAATCAAGGTACCACTGGCAGTAACCCTCCTCCTCCCAAGTCCACGCAGGCAAGGACAGGATGACCCAGCGATCTCAGGGTGATGTTGGACATGCGGACGTTCTTTTGTCCAACTCCTCGCCATAATCTTTCCGTATCCACCCTCCAACAACGCCTGGAGTAGCAGGTAGCCGACTACCTGGCCTTGAGTGTGGATGTAGACTCTGCGAAAAGCGACGATGAACCCTTGGACTACTGGTTGCGCAGGCTTGACCTGTGGCCAGAGCTGTCCCAATTTGCCATACAACTTCTCTCTTGCCCTGCCGCAAGCGTCCTGTCAGAAAGGACCTTCAGTGCAGCTGGAGGCATAGTTACTGAGAAGAGAAGTCGCCTAAGTCACGACAGTGTTCAGTACCTGACCTTTATCAAAATGAATGAGGAATGGATCATGGAGGGCTACTGCACGACCGAAGACTAAGTCAGTCCCCACACACAGCACCTCTGCCTGCAGGCCGCTTGACTTCCTTCTCCGCCACTACCAACAGGGTCCAGGACTCCAGGCGGATTCCTGAATTTTTAAGGCCGCTGCTAGCAGCGGCTGCTACACTAATTTTTCTGGTGCGTGTACATGTGCCCATCCCCCTTCGTGATCATTACCTTGCCGCGGTGAAGGGGCTTGCCCATCACAATGAAGCAATGACCGCCGGCTATTTGAGTGTCTCGGGTGGGGGTGGCACACAAAAGATAATAAGGTCGTTGCTTCATTGTGGTCAGACCAAATTTGATCAGCTGGACAGTCACTGTTCTGTCATTCAGCTACATCAGCCGGGCGAGCATATGGGCTGAAAAGCCACCATCACCTGCACTCTCGTCATGGTGCGCACGAGTCCAGCACGGCCGTCACTACACAAACGGCTGTTTGCAGTCACTGCATACCTTTCACTGAATCTGTGACTGCACATTATACCTGGCAGTCAGTGCATAACTTGCACTTGAATGGATACACTTTTAAACAATTTAAAAATACAACCATCTAAACTTTCAAACAATTTAAAAATACAACCATCTAAACTTTCAAACAATTTAAAAATACAACCATCTATCATTTTCAAAAAATTTAAAAAAAGGGCAAAAAAACTTGCCCTCCGTAAAACATTCTTGGCAAATGCTTTCAACTTGGTTTGTCTTCCGCTGGCTCAAGGGTCCATCTGACCACAGATGCCTGGTCTGCAAAGCACGGTCAGGGCAGCTGCAGCATGGGTCTCAGCAGGCTCCCACTTCGGGCCGGAATCCAACCTTCATTCCCCGCGGTGACAATGGCAGACTTGCCCTCCATAACGGATTCCCGTTAAAGGATTTAAAGTTAATTCATTTCAAATACACAGCAGGGCCTCGAAAGTCCACCTCCTGTATTGTTATTTTTGGTCACTACCTCGGTGCGGGCGTGCATGCCTGCCTGCTGCCCTCCTTTGATGTGTAGTGGTAGCCGTTTCTCAGGCTCCACACCGGATTCCATCCCTCATTCCCCGGCCATTACCCGGGGTCACAAATGGCAGACTTGCCCGCCTCCATATGATTCTCGTGAAAGGAATGTGGTGTCATCTTTGCCCGCCATAACTGGTTCTCGTTAAAGGATTTAAAGTACATTAATTTCAAATACACAGCAGGGCCTCGAAAGTCCTCCTCCTGTATTGTTATTTTTGGTCACTACCTCGGGGCGGGCGGGCGGGCGTGCATGCCTGCCCGCTGCCCTCCTTGGATGTGTAGTGGTAGCCGTTGCTCAGGCTCCACACCGGATTCAAACCCCTCATTCCCCGGCCATTACCTGGGGTCACAATGGCAGACTTGCCCGCCTCCACAGGATTCTCATTGTAGCGGTACTGAACAAGTACACAGCAAGTAGAAAATGTAATTTAAAAACAAAACGTAAGCTTTTTAACAATGCCATGGAAAGTTGAAAAGGAAGTCACACATTACCTGACATCACTGAGTGAGGAAGAGCAATCTCGCCATGTTGAGTAGTAGTCCAGCATGGCCGTCACTACACAAACAGCTGTTTGCGGTGCGTTACACAGTGAGTTTGGTGTGTCAGTGTGAAGCAGTACTCTAATTACACTCCCTGATTGATGTATACACATGCAAGATGTTTGAAAGCACGTTAGGCCTGCAATTTAGCATTCAATGTGATTTCTGCCCTTAAAACGCTGCTTTGTGTCACATCCAGATTTTTCCCCGGGACTTTTGGCATGTATCCCACTCCGCCATGCCCCCCTCCAGGTGTTAGACCCCTTGAAACATCTTTTCCATCACTTTTGTGGCCAGCATAATTTTTTCTATTTTTCAAAGTTCGCCTCCCCATTGAAGTCTTTTGCAGTTCGCGAACTTTTCCGCGAACCGAACCTTCCGCGGAAGTTCGTGAACCCGGTTCGCGAACCGAAAATCGGAGGTTCGCAATATCTCTACTTTGGACACGGCGTTTACGCTGCTTAAGATCTTCGCTTGCAGAATAATAAGAAAAATGACCTGAAAGGCAGGGATGCTCGAATGTACCAAAATTCGATTCGGGTACTTACATTCGAATTCGGGTCAAATTCGGATTCACGATCACCGAATTCAATTTGAATTCGGTTCGTGTTCGGTAACAAAATTCAGGAAAAAAAATCGTGTTCGAATTCGGATGGGTTTTTTTTTTTTTTAAGGTGTAATTAAAAAAAAAAAAAAAAAGTGATGGAAAACTTTTTTTCTGCATTTTTTTGTGTATTCTTCTTCACCGTCTTCACCTTCTTTTTTTTGTTCTCTCCATCTTTTTCTTCGCCATATTTTTCTGTTTTACCATCTTCTTCTTCTCCTTCTTCCTCCCAACTTAATGTTTTTTCCCTTACCGAACTCTACTGTTGTAAAATGTTATCTTCAACACCAGCATAGCTAAATTTGGGGCGTAATAGCTAGTGGCGCATGGCAGCAGGCAATGTATTTTGTGGACCCTGGTGGTGGGAACACAGACAACAGGAGGATAAATTAGTACCACAGCAACTAAAGAAAAACCAGGCCAAATTATCAGGACCCAGGGACTGAAGGTTGATGTCAAAGAATAATTCCCAGGCACCTCATGTCCTCCTGTCGCCGACAACAGGTGCCTTGAATGTGCCTTCAATCCAGGCCTGGTTTATCTTAAGGAATGTAAGCCTATCCACACCCTCTGGGGTCAGACGAGAGCGCTTCTCGGTGACCACACCACCGGCCGCACTGAAGCACCTCTCGGACAGCATGCTGGAAGGGGGGCAAGACAGAACTTCCATGGCATACTGTGCCAGCTCACTCCAGATGTGCAAGTGCTTCACCCAGTACTCCATGGGGTCCACAGGCTCTTGGCTGCCGGTGTCAAGCCCATTGAAGGACCCCATGTAGTCGGCCACCATCCGGGTGATGCGCTGGCTGTGACTTTGAGAGGAGGTGGCTGCTGCACACACCTCCTCTCTTGGCTGCTCTACCGTCATGTACAGGGACAGAGGGGGTGGAAGGCTGGGGGAAGGCTTCCTCCAATCACTGAACAAGGATCTCCTACAACTCTCTTGTTCGTTGCTCCCGGTCTCTAGCTGGCAGAAACTGAGCCCACCTCCCCCTCAGCCGTGGGTCCAGGATCATGCTGATGCAGGCGTCCTTGTAACGATTGGCCATGCAGATCATGGTCGTGACTGGAACAAGACTGGCAGATCCACGATCTCTGCATGGCAATCGTTTTGGTTAAAACAAAACTGGAAGATCACAATTGAAATACTGACGTCTGCAAAACAGAGTAGAAGGAATGTGTTTTATTTACAATAATGCAAAGTGTACAAATACAGATCACCATATACATACAATCGTACAATCAAACAACATGTGGTGCACCACAAATACCAGAATCCTGACTATCTATCTATCTATACCAATATATACAGCAACAGACAGAATATTTACAACAGTGCATAATCTGAGTCATCATACATAAAGGGAAGTCATACAAGCAGGAGTCAAAACAAGAGATCAGCATCAGGCAATAACGTCAGACAGAGAGTGGTCAGGTTAGCAAGGATCGATACCAAGAATTCAGAGTAATACAAGGCAAGGCAGGAACTAAGAAACACAGGATCAAAGGCCAGAGTCACAACTGCAGCAAGAACACGAACGGAATGACCTAGCAATGTGCTGCTAGCAAGTCCATCCTTTTATAAGCAGCACATTGCTCAGGTGACTGGCCAGAATCCTTCACAGTTTCATCTGCTGGTGAGCCGAGGAATTGCACCGCTCCCAGCAATATGAAAGCCATCTGCTGGTAGACAGCGGAAGTCCACCTCAAGTTCCTCAGTGCTGCCACCAGCATGATGACACAGGCACGGATCATTACAGTACCCCCCTCTTTAGGAGCGGACTCCGAACGCTCCACACGATCTCCAGAGTTAGCCCCACCTGGGTCCCAATAGAAAAACCGAGACTGGGTGGGCAGGGAGGGAAAGAAATCAAAAAAATACAATATGGATGGACCACCGGAGTCTTTAGAGGCTGGACAGCCTGGACATGATGTGACTGGAAAGAGTCACGCAGAAACACAGATTGGGAAGCAGAGGTATCAGCAGCGTGGAGATCATCAGGATCCGAAGGAGCAGGAACAGACTGAAACCCATCAGGATCAAGAAGAGCCGGAGCAGACTTGAGATCCGCAGGTAGACCGTACTTGGAAGCAACACCTGGAACAGCAGACTTGGAAGCAGCGACTGGAACCACAGACTTGGAGGTAGCAACTGGAACAGCAGACTGGATACCCTCAGAAGCAGCAGCAGCAGCAGCAGACTGGATACCCTCAGAAGCAGCAGCAGCAGCAGACTGGATACCCTCAGAAACAGCAGCAGCAGCAGACTGGATACCCTCAGAAACAGCAGCAGCAGCAGACTGGATACCCTTAGAAGCAGCAGCAGCAGCAGACTGGATACCCTCAGAAGCAGCAGCAGCAGCAGACTGGATACCCTCAGAAGCAGCGGCAGCAGACTGGATACCCTCAGATGTAGCGGCAGCAGACTGGATACCCCAGAAGCAGCGGCCGCAGACTGGATACCCTCAGAAGCAGCGGCAGCAGACTGGATACCCTCAGAAGCAGCGGCAGCAGACTGGATACCCTCAGAAGCAGCGGCAGCAGACTGGATACCCTCAGAAGCGGCGGCAGCAGACTGGATACCCTCAGAAGCGGCGGCAGCAGACTGGATACCCTCAGAAGCGGCGGCAGCAGACTGGATACCCTCAGAAGCAGCAGCAGCAGACTGGATACCCTCAGAAGCGGCAGCAGAGTCACCAGACTTGGAAGCAACAGCAGAGTCGCCAGACTTGGAAGCAACAGCAGAGTCGCCAGACTTGGAAGCAACAGCAGAGTCGCCAGACTTGGAAGCAACAGCAGAGTTGCCAGACTTGGAAGCAACAGCAGAGTCGCCAGACTTGGAAGCAACAGCAGAGTCGCCAGACTTGGAAGCAACAGCAGAGTCGCCAGACTTGGAAGCAACAGCAGAGTCGCCAGACTTGGAAGCAACAGCAGAGTCGCCAAACTTGGAAGCAACAGCAGAGTCGCCAGACTTGGAAGCAACAGCAGAGTCGCCAGACTTGGAAGCAACAGCAGAGTCGCCAGACTTGGAAGCAACAGCAGAGGTCTGTGACATCTGAGCAGTAAACTGGAAAACTTCAGGTAGTGCTGCAGGCAGATTAGCAACAGACTGAATAGTCTCAGACAGGGTAGCAACAGGCTGGATAGTAAACTGGGTGCCCTCAAGTAATCCAGCAGACCAGGCACTACCTGGAGAAGCAAGAACAGTAGCAGGCCGGGCACCATCAGGAACATCAGCAACAAAAGTCTGTGAAGGCTGGGCAGCAGCTTGCATAACCTGAGGCAAAACAGAAGACGGGATAACTTTAGGCAAGTTAACAGGTTGGGACGCTTCAGACAGGGCAGCAGGCTCAGTAGTCTCAGACAGAACAGACTGTGTAACCTCATGGATCTGGACCTTTGGTTGAGCACTTGGCTGAGCGCTTGGCAGGACCGTTGGCTGAGATCCCAATACAGTCTGTGCGGGCTGGCGCTGAAACTGTGTGAACTGAGCCTGTGCGGATTGGGAGCAAAGTTCTGCAGGCAAAGAGCAAAGTTCTGCAGGCTGAGAGCAAAGTTCTGCAGGCTGAGAGCAAAGTTCTGCAGGCTGAGAGCAAAGTTCTGCAGGCAAGGAGCAAAGTTCTGCAGGCAAGGAGCAAAGTTCTCCAGGAAAGGAGCAAAGTTCTCCAGGCAAGGAGCAAAGTTCTGCAGGCAAGGAGCAAAGTTCTGCAGGCAAGGAGCAAAGTTCTGCAGGCAAGGAGCAAAGTTCTGCAGGCAAGGAGCAAAGTTCTGCAGGCAAGGAGCAACACTCTGCAGGCAAGGAGCAACACTCTGCAGGCTGGGAGCAACACTCTGCAGGCTGGGAGCAACACTCTGCAGGCTGGGAGCAACATTCTGCAGGCTGGGAGCAACACTCTGCAGGCTGGGAGCAACACTCTGCAGGCTGGGAGCAACACTCTGCAGGCTGGATTGCCTGGATACTGCAGGATAGACATTCTGGGGCTCTACAGGCCTGGCAGGCTGACCCACTGTCAGCAAATCTAGTCCATGAAAAAGTCCACAAAGAAAGGCGAGGGACTGCTCAGGATCGACTGGAGATCGCTGAGGACACAAATCACCTGGAGTCTGCATGGACATGGTTGAAGTCTGCACGGATCTGGATGAAGTCTGTATGGAGCTGCATGGAGCCTGCACCGACCTGCATGGAGGCTGCACACAACTGGAATCGACTGGAGGCTGCACACGACTAGAATTGGCTGGAGGCTGCACACCACTGGAATCGGCTGGAGGCTGCACACAACTGGAATCGGCTGGAGGCTGCACACGACTGGAATCGGCTGGAGGCTGCACATGACTGGAATCGACTAGAGGCTGCACATGCTGAATGGAGTTGGTAGGAAAGAATTTATTTTTCTTTTTGGATGATGACTTATTTTCTAATGATTTTTGCCAGGACCAAGGTGTGGTTCTGACTGCAGTTTGCAATGGAGTTTGTACAGATAACTGACATGCAGGTTGTGAACTCTTGACATAAAGGTTATCAGAGAGAGAATGAGATTAAAGAGGAACTGTAACGACAAAACGGCCCCTGGGGGGTACTCACCTCGGGTGGGGGAAGCCTCAGGATCCTAATGAGGCTTCCCACGCCGTCCTGCGTCCCTCGGGGGTCTCGCTGTAGCCCTCCGTACAGCCGTGACGCAATATTTACCTTCCTGGCTCCTGCGCAGGCCTCTCGGCGCCTCTCGGCGCCGAAGTAGGCGGAAATACCCGATCGCTGTCGGGTCTGCTCTACTGCGCAGGCGCAAGTTTCCGGCGCCTGCGCAGTAGAGCGGACCCGACGGAGATCGGATATTTCCATCTATTTCCGTGCCGAAAGTCGCCACAGCGCTCCCGCTGGAGCCAGCAAAGGTAAATATTGAACTGACAGTCGGCACAGTCGCCGGCTGTTCGGAGGGCTGCGGCGAGACCCCCGTGGGACAGAGGACGGCGTGGGAAGCCTCATTAGGATCCGGAGGCTTCCCCCACCCGAGGTGAGTACCCCCCAGGGGAGGTTTTTGTTGTTACAGAGTCTCTTTAAAACTTAGAGGAAAGAATTTCTTGCCAGATGGCAATCAAAGCACAGGCAGATTCATTCTCACACAAGGCATTAACCATCAGAGATCTTACTCCACACATACAATCCCTAATAAACTCCTCATTTTGTTGCGAATAGAATGACAGAAACTCTTCCCTATCATTCTTCAAATAGCCATAAGCATTGATCTCTTCTGCAGTAAAATCAAAACTGACTCGATTGCTGCAATCTCTCCACTCATTTGATTCCTCAATCACATGCATGCCTGCATCTGCACTTGAATCAAATGACAAGATTTCCTTCCAAACTTGGATCAGAGCAGAGGAAGCTTCTTGCGGACACAATTTGTAACAACTCATCCTTTCCACAGCATGCACATATTTCAGCAGACAAGAACTTTCCATTTTAGAATAGTGGTTTAGAAAACTTTTCCTATCCTTCTTTAAATGATCGAATAGATAGTTAATAATAATATCACCTGCACAAAAGACAGGCTCTAAACGAGATTGGTTCCTAACTGGCCGAGAATTTATTTGTCAATTAATAGAACTTGACTGAACTACATCAGAAACAGAATCAAGACTGGACTGGATTCTAACAGACAAAGAACCAATCTGTATATTATTCTTTGCTGTCACAGAACAAGGTTTGCTTTGGGAAATTAACATCTCTTCCCAGGCAGACATTAACAATGAGGTTTTTTCAAATTTGCATACTCTTAAATCAATTAATGATTGAAGGGATTGAAGACAAGCTTGCATAATATTTTTGTCTTTCTTGGAGTAGAACTTAAAGAAAGATTCCCTGTCATTTTTCAAAATAGACGTAAAAACGGTAACATCAGATGGGCTAAATGGAGGATGAAGAAAATTATCCTTGGATAATTTATGTTTCAGCAACCATTGAAGGACATGCAGCAGGTCCTGCACATCTTCTGCAGACAAGATTTGCTGTTTTACATATTTTTTGCACCAAATCTATTAACTGCTGAAAGTGCTTTCTGGAGTAAGCTGCAAAATACAGGAAGGAATAATCTTTGTTTTCTTCAGCAACCAAGGCATAGTAGTACACATCATCAAAATTCCAACTCTTTGTACAGATAGATGAATCTGCAGTATTTCTGTGATCAATATATGGGTTGGCTAGGTCATTCTGTAACGATTGGCCATGCAGATCGTGGTCGTGACTGGAACCAGACTGGCAGATCCACGATCTCTGCATGGCAATTGTTTTGGTTAAAACAAAACTGGAAGATCACAATTGAAATACTGACGTCTGCACAACAGAGTAGAATAATGAATGTGTTTTATTTACAATAATGCAAAGTGTACAAATACAGATCACCATACTGTGAAGGTTAGCAGAGAAACCGCCGCCGCAAGCGGTAGCAGGGCGGCGGTTTCTGCGTCTCAGCCGGCGGTTTCCACCGCACAGTCAGTTTGTGACATCTTGCCTCAGGGCAGCAGGGACACCGCCGCGGCCGGCGGCATGGCAGCGGTTCCCGCTACTCAGCCAGCATCTACTAATCTTCTTGCCAACACGGATACTGCACACAGTCTCTCTGTCACTCGGAGGCTGAGGCTTACACGCGCGCAGGCCAAGCGACAGGACCTTTATGCTAGTAGAAGGGCTGTCAGCTGACCAAGCCGATCAGCTGACTCCTTCCGCTCTTCTGATTGGATGAATGACTAGGGTGGAGCTGAGGAGCTTCTTCCAGTACATATAGGACCTGTATGCCATTCATTCCCTGTCTGCTGTTGCAAATACAATATGTGCTAGCTCTCAGACCTTAGCTAGATCCAACAGTGTGCCAGAACCGGCAGGAGCTGGGAATCCACACCGAGTCAGTTTCTCGATAGCTTAAAGTACTAATTGCATTGTTTAACTGTTACAACCTCTGGCTTGCCTGACTACGCTCTAGTCTTCTGATTCTGTACCTTGCCTTTCTGATCTCGTTGCCGAACTATTGCCGATTGCACTACACACTGATCCTGTCTCTCGATTCTGTACTGTCTCCGTCCGTGAGTTGCTGAACCTGCCTGTCTGACTACGCTACCCTCAGTTCTAGGTCTCTAGCCTGAGGGGTTCCAGTATTTCCGCTCCTCGGAAATACTGCGCTGCACTAAGGTCTGAATCACCCATTCTCATCTTGGTGTGTTCAGCCTTAAACCGAGGTCTCCTAGCCTTGGGGACTCTCGGTAGCAGCATAGTTGATCACCTCATTCCACCTGGTGATCTCACTGCTTTGCAGATTAGGATCTTATTGTCTATTGATCCTTGCCTGCAGTAGTGTCTGTGGCTCATTTGTGTTCCTGGGACTCCTGCTCCTCAGGAATTTCTAATTGTTACTGTTGCACCAAGCACTCACATTTTAGGTGTCCAGAGGTTAGTTCATACTCGCATTATTGATGATTCTGCAGATCATCCATAATCGAGTATATCAGTATTCTTGACGATTCTGCAGATCGCCAACAATCAGATTCTCTCTCTGTGGGCTGACACCAATCGTTACACATACACATACAATCGTACATTCAAACAACACGTGGTGCACCACAAATACCAGAATCCTGACTATCTATCTATCTATACCAATATATACAGCAACAGACAGAATATTTACAACAGTGTATAATCCGAATCATCATACATAAAGGGAAGTCATACAAGCAGGAGTCAAAACAAGAGATCAGCATCAGGTAATAACGTCAGACAGAGAGTGGTCAGGTTAGCAAGGATCGATACTAAGAATTCAGAGTAATACAAGGCAAGGCAGGAACTAAGAAACACAGGATCAAAGGCCAGAGTCACAACTGCAGCAAGAACACGAACGGAATGACCTAGCAATGTGCTGCTAGCAAGTCCATCATTTTATAAGCAGCACATTGCTCAGGTGACTGGCCAGAATCTTTCACAGTTCCATCTGCTGGTGAGCCGAGGAATTGCACCGCTCCCAGCAATATGAGAGCCATCTGCTGGTAGACAGCGGAAGTCCACCTCAAGTTCCTCAGTGCTGCCACCAGCAGGATGACACAGGCATGGATCATTACAGTCATCCCTCGCTTGCATCTGCTTGACCCTGGGGTCTGTGCACAGGCAGCGCAGCATGTGCACTGCCATGGGGAAAAGGGTGGTCCATCCAACAGAGACATCAGGGTCAGCGTCCTCCTCCTCTGGCCCCTGAGCCTCTTCCTCCTCTCTCCACCCTCGCACCACTGCTGCTGCACTCTTCTGTTCCCCCTCAGCAGCAACATCCAGCACCTCCAACTCCTCCTCTGCATCCTCCTTCAGGGACTCAAATACCTGCACAGCAGTGGACTGCGCAGGCGGCTGCTGTTCCAGCTGGTTCAGGGCCTCCTCTCCCAAATCCACCAAATCGCCAAGTGCCCTGTCCAGCAGACAAACAAAGGGCCCTCACTGGCAGAGGGATGCCCGTTGTTCGCTGACCAGGTTGGTTCCCTGCAGGAAAGGAGCCAACACCCAGCAGACCTGCTGCATCTGCACTAGTGATGGGCCGAACCTCCGATTTTCGGTTCGCGAACCCTGTTCGCGAACCTCCGCGAAAGGTAAGGTTCGCGAAAAAGTTCGCGAACTGCAATAGACTTCAATGGGGAGGCGAACTTTGAAAAATAGAAAAAATTCTGACGGCTAGAAAAATTATAGAAAACATGTATCGAGGGCTCTAATACCTGGAGGCAGACATGATTGAGTGAAATACACATCAAAAGTCCCAGGCAAAAATCTAGATTTCACATAAACCCCTATTTTAGGCCTCCTTCCCTCCTTCCTCCTACTGGAGGGAGGAGGGTCTCATCTGACAGAGAATTATATTATTTCAAAAGCCAGTTTACATACCATAGCTGAGAATTGAACCTAGGTCTCACTGTGTGGTGGGCAAGTACCTTAACCACTGTACCACAACAGTACTAACTGAAGCTGGCCTAGCATTTACCATTTATGCTCAATCCAAGAGAAACATTAGGTTGCTTAAAGGGAACCTTAACTGAGAGTGATATGGATGTTTCCTGTTAAACAATACCAGTTGCCTGGCAGTCCAGCTGATCTCTGTGACTGCAATAGTGGCTGAATCACACCCTGAAACAAGCATGCAGCTAATCCAGTCTGACTTCAGTCAGAGCACCTGATCTGCATGCTTGTTCAGGGGCTGTGGCTAGAAGTATTAGAGACACAGGATCAGCAGGCGATTCAGGCAACTGGTATTATTTTAAAAGGAAAAATCCATATCCTTCTCAGTTTAGGTTCCCTTTAAGGATTTGTAGCATAAAAGCCAACTCACATTGGCTGGGAATTGAACCCAGGTCTCACTGTGTGGTGGGCTAGTACCTTAACTGCTGTACCACAACAGTACTAACTGAAGCTGATCTAGCATTTACCATTTATGCTCAATCCAAGAGAAAAATTAGACAAGACAAATAACATTTATATCACGCTTTTCTCCTGGCGAACTCAAAGCACCAGAGCTGCAGCCACTAGGGCACGCTCTATAGGCAGTTGCAGTGTTAGGAAGACTTGCCTAAGGTCTGAGCTTGAGGGCTGGGGTTTTTTGGTGCCCTTGGAGGATTGTGCCTTTTTTGGTTTGGTTGGAGGTTTGCTGCGGGTGGTGGTAGTGGCTGAAGCAGCAGGCTGTGGCTCCTGCCTTCCACGCCCTGTGCTGGCCGCCTTGCTGCTGCCGCGCCTCTGCACCAGAGACGCCTCCTCCTCTGATGATGAGCTGCCTTCAACTGTGCTGGTGGTACTGGTGATGGCACATAGGAAGGATACAGCACGTCATCATCATCATCATCATCATCCCCAAACATCTCCTATGAGCCTGCCTCAACCAACTCCTCTACCCCAACATCCCCTGCATCACGCCCCTCTTCATCACCAGAACCAACAACAAACTCCTCCACCTCAATCTCCTCCTCCTCCTTGCATGGTCCCATCATGTCCACCTCAAACTGCTCCAAAACATCCCTGTAAACGCTCGCAGTCCCTGGGGTCATGAGCGAGCTCAGTGAGGGCAGGCTGGTCGATGAGGTCACCGTGACCATGACCTCAAACGGTGGTGGAGGCCTGCTGCGGACCGGAGTGCTGGTGGTGGTGGCACTGGTCTCGCTGGTGCTGGAGGCCTGGCTGGAAACAGTGGCTTGCTGCTCAGCCATCATTTCCACCACAGCCTGCACCTCACTCTCCACAATGGGCCGGGGGCGACGACCCGTCTCAAAGATGGGCGCAACGCGCTGTTGCGCCTCTGCTCCCTCCTCCACAACTCTGCGGTCAGTGGCTGGCGGCGGACCACTCACAGACCTGATGCTGCTGGCTACTGCTGCTGCAATGGCGCTGCCTCTCCTGGTGGTGCCTCGCCCTTTACCTCTGCCAGTCATTGTGCAATAATATACAAATACAGTAAAACAAAAAGGGTAGAAAAGGGCGGGAAAGGGTGTAAACTTTAATAAAGTCTGGGTTGGTGGTGGTGACTGCCGAGTTAGTACTAACTAACTCGTGTGACGGACAGTGACAATTAAAGTCGGCCACACACAGTAGTAGTGATGGTGGTGGTGGTGGTGGTAGTCAGGTAATTAATAAATCCCTAGTGTATTACACAATAAGTAAGTCATGTGACAGACAGTGGGTGACAATTAAAGTCGGTCACACATGGTCGGAGGCAATCAATCAATAGGGTTGGGCAGATGACGGTCACAGGTCACAACGGATGCTGGCCTGTGATGTAGCCACTATTTATTACACAGTACAGAAGCTAGTAAACTCACAGACTAACAGTAGAAAAAATTAACTGAATAGTACTTGAACTGAGTTAGTGAAAAAGGCTTGGTGTGCAGAATTGCCCTTTAAGGGGAAAGAGACAGTTCTGATTTTCAGCAACTGGTACTGAACATTTCCAAGGCTTTATTGGTGCTATCGAGTCCCGGGGTGAAACTAGCTGGCGGGGAACAAAATAAACATGAGCTACTGTTCTGTAAACATGTAGCCTTGTACAGAACAAGGTGACCGTGGTATGGAACATGGGATTTTCCATGCCATGCGCAGTAAAGTCCATGGTTGTCATTACCCCACGAGGGGTCCTAGCCAATGACAGGCGACGAGGTATGGACCGTCCCTGGTCGGATGGTGTCACATTTAATTCTGTAGTGACTAGTATAAAAAAAGGCAGGAGATAGGCTGCAGGTGTCAACACCTTTGGAAACTATGCTAGAACACAGATACAGACAAGGTCTGAGTGCTACCACATAGTGATCGCAACGGCAGACAACCAGAGAATGACCAGCACCCAGTATATATAGTAAAGCGCTCTCCAGCGCCTCCCCTAAGTGCTGGACCAATGGCAGGTGGTAAAAATGTCAGCTGACCCGTCTGGTCAGCTGACCCTTTTCTGGCTGTCATATAAGCTCTGCCTCTCAGCGCGCGCGTCCTTCTGAACCTATGTGGACTAGCAGTCCCAGCCACATCAGACATGTCTTGTAATGTAATGATTGATTCAGGCGCGGTGACCGCCGCCCCGCTCTCTAAGCGAGCGTCGGTCTCCCCGCGTCCGGCCGCAATGTCAGCTGCTTTGCCCTGCGTACAATCTGCCGCCTCTAATGCGGAATCCACCGCTCTGCCCATGCGGCATGCGGCGGTTTCTCCGCGTTGTGCCGCCATGTTAGATGCGGAAACAGCCGCCTCACTCTGAGCCCTTGCGCCGGCTTTTCCGCGTTTCCTCACAGTTACATCTTTAGCCAAGCAGATTGTTCTGTAGTAAGTCTTTGTGTTACAGCTCTTGGCTCCAGCCCTGGCAGCCAGGTTCCTCTTATGTCTATCCTACGTTCCATCTACACTATGTATATACAGTATACAGTTATAGAATATGACACAACATAAATAGCGTTTGCAATAAAGGTTGAGGCAGGAGGCAGAAAGTAAGTGAGGCTCAAGGAGTTCACTCCTTAACATTAGGAACATTGAATTGTATTATTTGTTATAACCTTTTGCCTGCCTGACTATTCCTCTGAACTCTGATCTTGTACCTTGCTATTTCTGATATCCTGTTGCCAAACTCTGCTCGTTCCTGGACTCTGTATTTGCTTCCTGACTCTGTACTGTGCTATTCTAATTCTCCGTTGCCAAACCCTGTCTGTTCATTGGATCCCGTATCTGCCTCCTGAATCTGTACCTTATCTGTCTGTGTGTTAATGATCTGGCTTGCCGACCTCGAGAACTGACCTTACTGTTAGAGGCAGTTCCCAGACCTGTTAGTGACACCCTCCATCTCGGGTGTCACTCACGCTCTGTCCTTCCCACCTTCAGCCTAACTCCTCCCCTGGAGAGTCTAGGCCATAGGAAGGAACATACTTCTGGAGAAGTACTCAAAGTATACTGTTGCACCTAACACTCACTATTTCTCTGGTGTACAGAGGTTAGTAGATATATCTGATTATCGGTGATACTGCAGATCACCAATAATCGGGTATATTCTGTATTCCTGGTGAGACTGCAGTTCACCGGTAATCAGATCCTCTCTGTGTTACACCGATCGTTACAGTAACGAACTGTATCTGTATATCTGTTTACTGAATAAATTCCTCAACTCTGAAGATGCTTAAGAAGGTCTATCTCCTATACTGTTTGCTGTGATGAGAGTTGTGTTTGCAGTTCTTACTAATGAGTTGCTGGTGCCGGAATAAAGGTGTGTTGTGTTGTTGCCAATAGCAGCCAACGTATAATTTCTTACAGTACACAGATAACTAATAAATCCCTAGTGTACTACACAATAATAACTAAGTCATGTGCCAGACAGTGGGTGACAATTAGTCGGTCACACACGGTCAGACGCAATCAATCAATCAGGTCGGGCAGATGACTGTCTGTCACAGATCACAACAGATGCTGGCCTGTACACAGTCAGTAACTAACTATTATTGATGTCAGTCACAGGTCACAACGGATGCTGGCCTGTGATGTAACTACTAACTATTATTTATTATTACATAGTACAGAAGCTATTAAACTCACAGACTAACAGTAGAAATTAACTGAACGGGTATAGTAGTACACGGGTAACTAATAAATCCCTAGTGTACTACACAATAATAACTAAGTCTTGTGCAAGACAGTGGGTGACAATTACAGTTGGTCACACACGGTCAGACGCAATCAATCAATTGGGTCGGGCAGATTACTGTCTGTCACAGATCACAACAGATGCTGGCCTGTACACAGTCAGTGACTAACCATTAACTAACACAGTACTGAAGCTATAAACTAACAGACTACAACAGTACAAATTAACTAAACTAGTGCTAGTACTGTACACAACTAACTATAATCCCTAACCTACCTAAGCTAGTAGTAGGCTAAGGCTGCCCTAGGCTAGCAGGCCTAGCCTGCATACAGACTAACACTAGCCTAGCACAGTACAGTTAACACTAGCTGACTACAAACAATCAAAATACTATCTATCTATAAATGAGTATAATAGATGTGATTAGGAGGTGATTAGGAAGCAAAACGCTGGGTTTAGTACAAGGAAAATGCACTTGCTCAGACGCAGCAGCACTGGAGATACTCTCAGTACTACACAAGTCACACAGCAAGTACGTGGCTCTGCAAGATGGCCGCCGTCTTATATAGAGGGGAGGGCCAGGCTCCCCTCCTCTGATTGGTTGTTAGCGTTGCCAGGGCTTCGGCTGGAGGACTTCTGATTGGCCCACGTCACTCCCGAATCCCAAAGCCGAACCCACCGCGTCATCCGGCCGAATTCGAGTGCGCATATTCGGGAACCTTCGGATTCGGCATTATTATTATTATTATTATTTAGTATTTATATAGCGCCGACATATTACGCAGCGCTGTACAGTGTATATATATATATCTTGTCACTAACTGTCCCTCAAAGGAGCTCACAATCTAATCCCTACCATTGCCATATGTCAATATTATGTAGTGTAAGTACTGTAGTCTAGGGCCAATTTTTTTTAGAGGGAGCCAATTAACTTATCTGTATGTTTTTGGAATGTGGGAGGAAACCGGAGTGCCCGGAGGAAACCCACGCAGACACGGAGAGAACATACAAACTCTTTGCAGATAGTGCCCTGGCTGGGATTCGAACCGGGGACCCAGCGCTGCAAGGCGAGTGAGCTAACCTCTACGCCACCGTGCTGAAAACTTCGGGTTCGACTTCAGCAATGTGGAAAATCTACCCGAATCTTCGGGTAGATTCGCATTCGGGAGTCCTGGAGAGCAACCCTGCTGAAAGGACTCTAATTTTTTCTTAAACGCCATTGCCTCCTCTCTCTCACTTTTTTTTAGATGATAGAAGCACAATTTTTGACAGTCCTCAAAATATCTGGGAAGCGGAAACGCAGGGCCAACAGTGAGTCATAGCGGGATGACTACTGTGTGGGGCACAGTTTTTTCAATGTCACAGAGGATTCAGTAGCAAAAGAAGATAAAATGCCCCATCGCTTCCCACTGTCCCCAAAAAACGAATGAAGGCTTTGCAATGTGGCCATAAAACTAGATATTTCAGTGATGTCTGAAACAGAATCCTGAAGAACCAGATTCAGGTTATGGGCTGCATAGTGTACATAAAGTGCATTTTCCTGCTTCTTTAAAATTCTGGCCTGCACACCAGAATATACACCACATATGGTGGCAGCTCCATCATAACCCTACCCTCGACATTTGTCCAAAGAAAAACCCTTCTTTTCAAGGCTAGCCAATACTTGGCTTTCTATCCCATCTGCACTTTGATCTGTAATGGGCTGAAAACCAACAAAAGCCTCATGGATGTTAATTTTTCTTGCCCTCATAATTGAATCCCTGTCCACTGTAATATATCGGACAACCTGGCTCATCTGATCCGTTCGAGAAATATCCTGTGTTGTATCGATGACCAAGGAGTAAAAATTAGCTTGTTGTACTTCTAACAGGATATTATTAAGCACATGATTCGACAAAATGTCAATAAGCTCATTTTGAATAGTAGGGCTTAGATATTTCACTTTACCATGAGGTTGCTGCAACAGCTGCTTCAGTACAGGGTCGTATTCAGCTAAGAGCTCAATAATGGCCAGGAAGTTACCGCTATTTAATTTGCCAACTTTTTCCCTGTGGCCTCGAAAAGCCATGTTGCTTATGGCCATTGTCAAGGTGACATTGACAATTCTTTTTAAAACATCCCTCCAGAAGTTTTTTTCATTTCTTAGTTGCTTTTCTTGTTCCTCATCTATAGTGCCATGCCTGCGCCACTGTTCATAAACTACACAGGCATCTAAGTGAGTCTGTGAGGTTTCGTGGGACTGAATTTTAGTTAATAGGCCTTTCCATTTGGGGATGCCTTTGGCCCAAGTAGGTTCAAATCCAAGTTTTTTTTCTATCCCCAAAAAGCCAACAAGGTTCACAATAGACTGAATTCAATTTAGGAGAGTAGCAAAGCCAGGTAACCGGGAGTTTAAAACCAGTTTTTGTGATTTTCTCATAATATTTTTCCGAAAAGCATCTTTTGTCTGCATCATTGTCTCTTAGAAACGGCCCTGAAGGCCTGCAAGGACCATGAGAAATAATAAAGCATTTCACTTGTGCATCTAAAATTGTTATAGGAAAATTGGCCCTGTCAGTGACATATTTTTCAGCTGCAATGCTGTTCAAATCAACAGTGTCACTACCAGTTTGTTCAGCATCATATGGCTGACTTTGCTCAACTTGAGGCAATTCAGCACCTGTTTCACCTGAAGAGTCCTAAAATGTATGTGGTATTGGATCCTGTACTCCCATATCAATACAGTGTTCAGTTACACTTCTCCCTTCCTCATTTACCATTGGCTCAATCAAACTATGGCTAGCAGGTATTGGATCCTGCACTGACATCTGACTTTCTACGTTACAAAGGCTTTCTGAGCTAACTTCCTCAGTATCTTGAGAGCTTTCACCAGCATTGGGAGAAGCAAAAAAAGCTTGTAATTTTTGGGAGTTTTTGCGATTTCTGGCTTAATTCCTTCCTCCTTCTGTGTTTTTGAGCCCCACTTTGATGAGTATAGGAAGACATTTTACTGTCACTCTCTCTAGAAAAACAGTGCAAAGAAAGACCAGTATTCACTTGGTTAAGGTACAAATCAATATTAAAATGCTGTGTATTTCAGAAACGATCCTAAGGCATGCACCACATTAATATATAAAACAAAATCAAGAGATACGCCAGAAGAGAGCCGTACAAATAAAACCAAGGCATGCAATTAGCAGTATGGAGCAGAACTAGAGGCGGGGGGCAGAAGTAGCTGCTGAAGCAGTACAGTTATGCAAGTCTCTACACATTGCCTGGTGCTGTCCAGCAAGTTGTAGGCAGGTAAATCTGAGAGGAAAGTAAGTGTAAAATGCAGTTTCCTGCTCAATCTTTAAAGGAGTTATCAGGCAAAATATACAAAATGAGCTTTACTCACCTGGGGCTTTTTCCAGCCTCTTGCAGCCGACTGTCCCATGCCGACCGATCCGCTCCCCACCGCCATCCCTGTCTCCACGCACATTGCAGAGGCCGGCCCCGAGGTTGTTCTCACTGTGCCTGTGCAGTAAGCCGCGTACAACGTGGGCTTGAGTGACAATGGTGGTTCACGCAGGCGCGGCGAGGATGACTGTGGGGTCGGCCACCGCACCGTGAGCGGAGAATGGTAAAAAGTTTAGTTCAGCACTTTACATGTAGTTTAGCCTGTCATGTCTCAGTAGTTACAGTAATTTAGGTGGAAAAAACCCATACGTCCATTGAGTTCAGCCAGAATACTTGTATGCTCACAAATCACCGCTTTGCTAACCTCTAAAAATGCTGCATGTCCTGCGTTTGCTATTTTGGTCATTGCAATCACTCCAGTGGAATTTGGCCCATCCATCAACAATAGCTGAGCATTTAGGGAAATCGCTAGCGGTTTGAATCACTCCATAAACGCTCACAAAATCGCTCTAGTGGGCTCCAGCACTTAGTCAGGACTCTTCTGCACCTTGTGTATGTCCAGCAGCAGGAGTCACATACATAGCATGCAAGAAGTGGTGAATGATGTTAGGTCATATATGTGATGATGGGGCTAGGGCACTAAGGCCCCATTCACACTGGGATGATTTTCAGGGAATTTTCAGAGTTTTGCTTAACGCTAATGAACAGAGAATTGCTATATAACAAAGTTGCCCTATAGAACCATTCACACTACAGTTGCCATTTGTATGAAACACACAAATTCACAGCATACAGCATTTTGGGAGCATTCACAATGCGATTTTTGTTTCTCAAACAAGTTATCTTTCCCACCACCCCAGTGTGACCCTCCCTCTCCGTTCAGCATTTTCTGACCAAGCAGCACCCAGAGTAACATTACTTCCCCACCCGGCTACTTTTTCATGCCACCTGGCTGCAAAATATTTTTATGTTTCTGGGGAGAACATTGAGGCATGATGCACTGCAATTGCCCACAAAATACTCAGGGTGCCCCCACAGTATAGGTAGCCACTAGCCAGATATAGGTGCTTCCACAGTATAGGTAACCAGGTATAGGTAGTCAGGTGTAGGTGCCCCCAGAGTATAGAGAGCCAAGTATAGATATCCCTGCTTTTTTTTTTTTACCTCTTTGATGGGGTGCAACCTCTGCCGCCGCTCCCAGTTGTCCTTCCATCATAGGCAGGCAGTCCATAGGCTGTTCCTGGTTACGGGAAGGTCACTCAACACTGCGTGGGCGCTGCCCAGCTACACACATTCTTTGATGACATGCCCATGACCGGGAGCACTCTGTACATGTGCGCAGCTCTCCTGGCCGGCGGCATGTCATCAAAGGATGCACATCCCCAAGCAGCGACTACGCAGTGTTGGGCAACTCTCCAACAACCAGGAATGGCTTGGTGGACTGCTTGCTTGTGTCGGAAGGAATGGAGGGCAGCGGGTGGAGCAATGGTAGACATTGAACCTCATGAATGAGGTAAAAAACTGTTTTCTTAAGATTCTGCACGGTGTAATTTCCATGCGGCCAAAAACATGGTATACCGCGGCAACCCTAGGTGTGAGCTTACCTGTGGTCTGGCTGACAGTGGGTGGGGTGGATGCTTAAAAAGAAGAAGAGAATCGAGAGCCCAATATTGTGCAGTATTGTCAGGTAAAATGAAGAGTTCAAAACAATTTTATGTGTATATACTCACAAACACGGGTTACCCATAGGCAACCACTTTAAATGCAGGTGGGGAGCATTAGGACCTGACCCCACTCAGGTTAAGAAGTTGCTCTCTGTAGATAGTAGATGGGGATGCACCCCTCCACCCAGGGTGGACTAGAAGATCAGCAAAAGCTCGGTATACAGAGGCGCCAGAGTAGAGTAAAACATTTTAAAAACCGTTTAAAAGCAGAGGGGGATGTTAGGGTGGACTTACCTCCCTCTTACAAAAAAGAAAACTCACTCGAGTCTCGATAAAACAGAATTAACAAATAATTTATTCAACTCCACAAATGCAAAGCATTTCGCGGGCGTGACCCCGCTTCCTCAGGCAAAAATGGGAGCACAACTCAGTGGGTCAAGCAGTAGGTTTGAGCGCTGTCATCTCCTCTGGCTCACAGGCAACAGGTGAGGCTGGCAGGATGTCTCTCTCCACCACAGTCCTCCTGACAACAGAAAATAATTATGTGGGGACTGGGGAGCATTCACCAGAAAATAATCGCTATGTGGGGAGCATTAACCAGAAATTAGTCGCTATGTGGGGAGCAGCATTCCCCAGAAAATAATCGCTATGTGGGAAGCATTCACCAGAAAATAATCGTTATGTGGGGAGCATTCAACAGAAAATAATTGCTATGTGGGGAGCATTCACCAGAAAATAATCGCTATGTGGAGAGCAGCATTCACCAGAAAATAATCGCTATGTGGGGAGCAGCATTCACCAGAAAAAAATAGCTATGTGGGGAGCATTCACCGGAAAATAATCGCTATGTGGGGAGCATTCACCAGAAAATAATCGTTCTGTTTTCTGCATGGTGTAATTACCATGCAGCCAAAAAACATGGTATACCGCGACAACCCTAGGTGTGAGCTTACATGTGGTCTGGATGGCAGTGGGTGGGGTAGATGATGACGCTGTTGTCTCCTCTGGCTCACAGGCAACAGGTGAGGCTTGCAGCGACACTGGGTTGGGTGGGTGATGGCACAGTGTTGCTGTCCCCTCTGGATGTCTCTCTCCACCACAGTCCTCCTGACAACAGAAAATAATTGTTATGTGGGGACTGGGGAGCATTCACCAGAAAATAATCGCTATGTGGGGAGAATTCACCAGAAAATAATCGCTATGTGGGGAGCATTCACTACAAAATAATCGCTATGTGGGGAGCATTCACCACAAAATAATCGTTATGTGGGAAGCATTCACCAGAAAATAATCGCAATGTGGGGAGCAGCATTCACCAGAAAATAATCGCTATGTGGGGAGCATTTACCAGAAAATAATTGCTTTGTGGGGAGAATTCACTAGAAAATAATCGCTATGTGGGGAGCATTCACTACAAAATAATCGCTATGTGGGGAGCATTCACCACAAAATAATCGTTATGTGGGAAGCATTCACCAGAAAATAATCGCAATGTGGGGAGCAGCATTCACCAGAAAATAATCGTTATGTGGCGAGCATTCACCAGAAAATAATCGCTATGTGGGGAGCATTCACCAGAAAATAATCGCTATGTGGGGGGCATTCACCAGAAAATAATCGCAATGTGGGGAGCAGCATTCACCAGAAAATAATTGCAATGTGGGGAGCAGCATTCACCAGAAAATAATCGCTGTGTGGGGAGCAGCATTCACCTGTAATTGCTATGTGGGGAGCAACATTCACCAGAAAATAATCGCTATGTGGGGAGCATTCAGCCGAAAATAATCGCTATGTGGGGAGCATTCACCAGAAAATAATCGCTATGTGGGGAGCAGCATTCACCAGAAAATAATCGCTATGTGGGAAGCAGCATTCACCAGAAAATAATCGCTATGTGGGGAGCAGCATTCGCCAGAAAATTGCTATGTAGGGAGCGTTCACCAGAAAATAATCGATATGTGGGGAGCATTCACCAGAAAATAATCGTTATGTGGGGAGCATTCACCAGAAAATAATCGTTATGTGGGGAGCATTCACCAGAAAATAATCATTATGTGGGGAGCATTCACAGAAAATAATCGCTATGTGGGGAGCATTTTTCAGAAAATAATCGTTATGTGCGCAGCACTCACCAGAAAATAAACGCAGCTCCACGACGATCCTCCAGCGATGATCCTCCTGCAGCCAGTGTAAACCTCCCACGCTGACAGACCCACGTTACTCCCCCCCCCCCCCCCCCCACAGAGCAGCCAGCACCAGGCACATGTAGCATCATGGCCGCCGGCCAGGTATGGGTGGTGGTTGGCAGCAGCCAGCAACTCTGTCCCCCATCCCCCCCCCCAGCAGCCAGCACCAGGTAACATCATGGCCGCCGGCCAGGGCCAGGTATGGGTGGTGGTTGGCAGCAGCCAGCAAGTCCTCCAGCCCCCATTTCCCCCACCCACCTCCGTCCACTGCAGCCACAGCCAGCAAGTCCCCCGTCCCCATTCCCCAGCCCCCACCAACCCACCCCCGTCCACAGCAGACAGCAAGTCCCCCGGCCCCCACCCACCCGCCATCGTCCACAGCAGACAGCAAGTCCCCCGGGCCCTATTCCCCACCCACCCACCTCCATCCACATCAGCCAGCAGCACCACCAGGCACATTAATACTACTACTTAATAATGGTGCAGGGCTGCAGGTAGTGTTGGGCGAACATCTAGATGTTCGGGGTCGGGCCGAACAGGCCGAACATGGCCGCGATTTTCGGGTGTTCGACCCGAACTCCGAACATAATGGAAGTCAATGGGGACCCGAACTTTTGTGCTTTGTAAAGCCTCCTTACCTGCTACATACCCCAAATTTACAGGGTATGTGCACCTTGGGAGTGGGTACAAGAGGAAAAAAATTTTTTTGCAAAAATAGCTTATAGTTTTTGAGAAAATCGATTTTAAAGTTTCAAAGGGAAAACTGTCTTTTAAATGCGGGAAATGTCTGTTTTCTTTGCACAGGTAACATGCTTTTTGTCGGCATGCAGTCATAAATGTAATACATATAAGAGGTTACAGGAAAAGGGACCGGTAACGCTAACCCAGCAGCAGCACACATGATGGAACAGGAGGAGGGTGGCGCAGGAGAAGAAGGCCACGCTTTGAGACACAACAACCCAGGCCTTGCATGAGGACAAGAAGCGTGCGGATAGCATGCTTTGTACCGCCATGCAGTCATAAATGTAATAAAGATAATTGGTTCAATAAACAGGGACCACGCGGCAATGCTAACCCAGCAGCAGCAGACGTGATGGAACAGGAGGAGGCGCAGGAGGAGAAGGCCACGCTTTGTGAGACACAACAACCCAGGCCTTGCATGAGGACAAAAAGCGTGCGGATAGCATGCTTTTTACCACCATGCATGCAGTAATAAATGTAATAAAGATAAGAGGTTCAATAAACAGGGACCGGGCGGCAACGCTAACCCTGCATGAGGACAAAAAGCGTGCGGATATAGCAGCAATGATTTTTGCCGCCATGCAGTCATAAATGTAATACAGATGAGAGGTTCAATAAACAGGGACCGGAAACGCTAAACCATCCCAGATGTTCATTGGTCATGTTACTTGGTTGGGGTCCTGGAGTGTTGTGTAGTCGTTTCCAATCCAGGATTGATTCATTTTAATTTGAGTCAGACGGTCTGCATTTTCTGTGGAGAGGCGGATACGCCGATCTGTGACGATGCCTCCGGCAGCACTGAAACAGCGTTCCGACATAACGCTGGCTGCCGGGCAAGCCAGCACCTCTATTGCGTACATTGCCAGTTCGTGCCAGGTGTCTAGCTTCATGCCCGGTTTCAGGTCCAGCGGTGCCAGCCACAAATCCGTCTGTTCCTTTATTCCCCTCCAAATTTCCTCCCCTGTGTGCTGCTTATCCCCAAGGCAGATCAGCTTCAGCAACGCTTGCTGACGCATGCCAACAGCTGTGCTGCACTGCTTCCACGATCCTACTGCTGCTGGTGCTGGGTTAGCGTTTCCGGATGAGGTACAGCTTTGAGATGCGTTGGAGGAGAAGGAGTCAGAGAGGTAGGTGCTGCCAGTGGCGGACATACGGCCGTGCAGGCCGTGCCGCCGCACGAGGGCCCCTGAAGTTCCGCTGCTTCAGGGGCCCATTAAGTATTGCAGGTTTTTTTTATTTAATTTTTTTTTTTTTATGTTTTATTTTTTTAACCTGGGGGGCCCAACTCCTGTCCTCCCCCCTCACCTCGCCCCCCCCCCTCATGCGGCGGGAGAGCGGAAAATACAAGAAGTCTCCGGCCGGGGCGGCAGCTGCCGCTTGGTCTCCAACTTGGAGACATATCGGAAACTAAGCAGCAGCTGCCTCTAGCGTCTGCTGCAGCCCCGGCCGGAGACTTCCTGTATTTTCTGCTCTCCCGCCGGCTGCAGCGCATACCGGGAGGGGGGCCCCGAGGTGAGTGAGGGAGGATAGGAGTCGGGCCCCCCACCCGGATAGCTACCCACCCGGCTACCTTACCCACCCACCCGGCTACCTAGCCCGCTACCTAACCATCCACCCGGCTACCTACCCGGCTACCTAACCAGGCTACCTACCCACCCACCCGGCTACCTAGCTACCCACCCGGCTACCTAACCACCCTGCCGGCTATCTACCTGGCTACCTACCCACCCGGCTACCTAACCACCCTGCCGCCTATCTACCTGGCTACCTACCCACCCGGCTACCTACCCACCCGGCTACCTAGCTACCCACCCGGCTACCTAACCACCCTGCCGGCTACCTACCTGGCTACCTACCCACCTGGCTACCTAGCTACCCACCCGGCTACCTAACCACCCTGCCGGCTATCTACCTGGCTACCTACCCACCCGGCTACCTACCCACCCGGCTACCTAGCTACCCACCCGGCTACCTAACCACCCTGCCGGCTATCTACCTGGCTACCTACCCACCCGGCTACCTACCCACCCGGCTACCTAGCTACCCACCCGGCTACCTAACCACCCTGCCGGCTACCTACCTACCTGGCTACCTACCCACCCACCTGGCTACCTACACACCCACCCGGCTACCTTACCCACCCACCCGGCTACCTACCCCGCTACCTAACCATCCACCCGGCTACCTAACCAGGCTACCTACCCACCCACCCGGCTACCTAGCTACCCACCCGGCTACCTAACCACCCTGCCGGCTATCTACCTGGCTACCTACCCACCCGGCTACCTACCCACCCGGCTACCTAGCTACCCACCCGGCTACCTAACCACCCTGCCGGCTATCTACCTGGCTACCTACCCACCCGGCTACCTACCCACCCGGCTACCTAGCTACCCACCCGGCTACCTAACCACCCTGCCGGCTACCTACCTACCTGGCTACCTACCCACCCACCCGGCTACCTACACACCCACCCGGCTACCTACCCACCCACCCGGCTACCTTACCCACCCACCCGGCTACCTACCCCGCTACCTACCCACCCACCCGGCTACCTACCCACCCACCCGGCTACCTTACCCACCCACCCGGCTACCTACCCCGCTACCTAACCACCCACCCGGCTACCTACCCCGCAACCTAACCACCCACCCGGCTACCTACCCGGCTACCTAACCACCCTGCCGGCTACCTACCCACCCACCCGACTACCTAGCTACCCACCCGGCTACCTAACCACCATGCCGGCTACCTACCTGGCTACCTACCCACCCGGCTACCTAGCTACCCACCCGGCTACCTAACCACCCTGCCGGCTACCTACCTACCCGGCTACCTACCCACCCACCCGGCTACCTAACCACCCACCCGGCTACCTAACCACCCACCCGGCTACCTACCCACCCGGATACCTACCTACCCACCCGGCTGCCTAACCACCCGGCTACCTACCCACCCACCCGGCTACCTACCCACCCACCCGGATACCTAACCACCCACCCGGCTACCTACACACCCACCCGGCTACCTACCTACCCACCAGGCTACCTACCTACCTACCCACCCGGCTACCTACCAACCCACCAGGCTACCTACCCACACACCCAGCTACCTAACCACCCACCTACCCACCCACCAGGCTACCTACCCACCCGCCTACCCAGCCACCCACCAGGCTACCCACCCGGCTACCCAGCCACCCACCAGGCTACTTACCCACCCGGCTAAGGGCTACCTACCTACCCACCCGGCTGCCTACCTACCCACCAGGCTACCTATCCACCCAACCACCCATGGGAGCTGCGTGCCGGATGGAGGCTGGGACAGGAGGTCTGCTGCTGCAGGTGAGTAAATGTTTTTTTTTTATTATTTATTTTAGCAGGTGTATGTTCTGGGCAGGTCTGCCACATGATTGCATGTATGTTCTGGGCAGGTCTGCCACATGATTGCGTGTATGTTCTGGGCAGGTCTGCCACATGATTGCATGTATGTTCTGGGCAAATTTGCTACATGATTGCATGTGTTTTCTGGGCAAATCTGCCGACATGATTGCAGGTATTTTCTGGGCATATCTGCCGACATGATTGCAGGTATTTTCTGGGCATATTTGCCGACATGATTGCAGGTATTTTCTGGGCATATCTGCCGACATGATTGCAGGTATTTTCTGGGCATATCTGCCGACATGATTGCAGGTATTTTCTGGGCATATCTGCCGACATGATTGCACGTATTTTCTGGGCATATCTGCTGACATGATTGCACGTATTTTCTGGGCATATCTGCCGACATCATTGCACGTATTTTCTGGGCATATCTGCCGACATCATTGCACGTATTTTCTGGGCAAATCTGCCGACATGATTGAATGTATTTTCTGGGCAAATCTGCTCACATTATGTGTATTTTCTTGAGAAAACCTGCACAATTATGTGAATTTTCTGGGGAAAGGGTCACCAAAACTTGGGCCCACTGTCTTTGCGTTGCACTTTTCAAGGGAACCTGAGGTGAGAATAATATTGAGGCTGTCATATTTCTCTCCTTTTAAGCAATACCAGTTGCCTGGTTGCCGTTCTGGTCCTCTGCCTCTTATTCTTTCAACCATAGACCCTGAACAAGCATGCAGCAGGTCAGGGGTTTCTGACAATATTGTCAGAACTGAGATTAAGCTGCATGCTTGTTGCTGGTGTAATTCAGTTTATTACTGCAGCCAAATAGATCAGCAGGGCCGCCAGGCAACTAGTATTGTTTAAAAGGAAATAAATATGGCAGCCTCCATATCACTCTCACCCCGGGATCACTTTAAATTACAGTTAGCTCCGCCCTTATCCGGTCATTGCCACGCCCATACGCGCCGCAGGCTCTATCCACGCCCATTTGGGTTATAGCCGCACCCATTTTTTGCCGCGGCGCGCAAACGGTCCCACAATTGATATTTTGCACAGGGGCCCACTGCTGCCTGTGTCCGCCACTGGGTGCTGCTGTTGTTATCCAGTGGGAGGGACGGCGGTGCAGCTGTTTGCAGTGTGGGCAACACCCACGCCGTAGCAGGTGAGGAATCGCTGCCAGGCTCCACAAGGTTCACCCAGTGCGCGGTAAGGGAGATGTATCGTCCCTGGCCGAACGCACTCGTCCAGGTGTCAGTGGTGAGGTGAACCTTGCAGGCAACGGCATTCTTCAAGCTTCGGGTTATTTAGCTGACCACATGCTCATGCAACTCAGGCACTGCAGAGCGCGCAAAGTGGTAGCGGCTGGGAACCACGTAACGTGGGATGGCCACTGACATCATGCCCTTGAAGCTGTTTGTCTCCACCACTCGATATGGCAGCATTTCGCAGGCCAGAAGCTTGGCTATGCTGGCTGGCTGTTACTGCCACGGCCCGGGGGTCATTTGCTGGCAATTTCCTCTTGCGCTCAAACATCTCAGAGACAGACAACTCAACCGTAGGGCTGCACACCGAAGGGCTGTTGGTTGTTGTGTTTGATGAACACTGGGAGACCTCAAGAGCACTAGTCCGGAAAGTGACAGTGTCAGCATCGTCTGATGTTTGTGAATGTTGTGAACCACGCAATGGCTGGGCTACTGCTGCTGCGGAGGCGGGTCTGGTGGTGAGTCTGGTGAACCCAAGGGAGGCAGTGTTGCTGGTGGTACCCTGTCCTGCCGCGTTTGCCCACAGAGTGGGATGTTTGGATAGAATGTGGCGGCTCATGCTGGTGGTGGAGAGGTTGTTAATACTTTTCCCCCTGCTCAGGCGGGTCTTTCACACCTTGCAAATCGCCATGGTAACATCCTCAGTGCAGTCTTCAAAGAAAGCCCAGACTTTGGAGCACCTGCCTTGCTGGCGATTTCTGTTTGCGCCTCTTTTGCCTCTCCCTTGAACTTCCATGCTTGCGGTGCCTGAAATTGCGCGCCGCCTACCTTGTGGCACAAGGCGAACTCGTGCAGCAGTGGGTTCCTCAACAGACTCATCTGTGCTGCTGCTACGACGGCGATGTTCTCGTTCACAAACAAAATCTGGGTCTATGTCCACATTGTCCATACCCTCCTCTTCCATCTCCTCAAACTCGTCATATGTCATTGTGGGGGGCCGCCGCCGTGGAGTAGAGCTCCCCAGAACAACCTCTGCGCAGCTCACTCCAACGTCGTCTGGTTATCTGGCAGTTGTGTGCGTGGTGTCGCTGCTGGTTGTGTCAGCTTTGTGCCCACTGGCTCCTTGTAACTGGCTGAGGACTCGGACCTCGTGCGTGATGTGCTGGTGCTGCTTAACCCACTGCTGGACGCTTGAGAGGTCATCCAAGTAATTATCTGGTCCTGTTCTTTTGGATCTGTGAGGGTTGTTGTCCTGGACAACATGGGCGGTATTGAGTGGGTTTTCTTGGGTGCTCCCCTGTGGCCTGTACGTGAACCGTCAGGGGAAACACCTCTTCCCTTGCCCCTCCCTCTTTCACCGGATTTCTTCCTCATTTCACTTATCCTTAAAGTACACGCTGACTGGCATCAGTACAGTGGCAGTACAGAAATGCTATACAGTGGTGGGTGAGCGGTGTACCACTATTGTCAGCAGCGACACAGAGCACAATGCTATACAGTGGCGGGTGAGCGGTGTACTACTGTTCCCAGCAGACACAGAGTGGAAGTAAACACAATGCTATATAGTGTGGCTGAGGCGTGTACACAGAGTGGCATTAAACACAATGCTATATAGTCTGCTATATAGTCACCCCGAACAGGGTGATGTTCTGCAGAACCCGAACAGTGGCAAACACTGTTCGCCCAACGCTACTGGGAGGGAACGCAGATTTTAGTACCTAAACACACGATACAACATGTTTTCCGGGGTCGGACTCTGAGGCACATACAGATGGTCCCGATCATCATCCTCATCATACAACTCTTCTCCTGAGTCTGACCCACCCACCACCTCTGCCACCCCAACATCCCCAGACACAGACCCCTCATCGTCCTCAACATTAACTTGGGATGCTGGCCTGAGCCAGACCTCCTCCTCCACATCAGGCCCCATCATCTCCTCAATGGCAGCCCTCATTAATCGCTCTGGCGACGGACCGATGGACACAATGTTCTCCTCCGGGGAGGGCTGCTGCTGACCACTGGCTGCTGGGGTGGATGTTATAGCTTGCATGGGGCGTTGGCTGTTGCTGTTGTTGGGAGTGCTGCTCACAGCGGAGGTCTCTGGGGAACTCATGTTGAGCTCATATAGTGGTTGACGGTGAGTGGAGTATTACTGATCCCAGAAATATACACACTGACTGGCAGAGTGCGCAATGCTATATAGTGTGGCTGAGCGGTGTACACAGAGTGGCAGTAAACACAATGCTATATAGTCTGGCTGAGCGAGCGGTGTACTACTGTTCCCAGCAGAATCATAGTGGCAGTAAACAATGGTATATAGTCTGGCTGAGCAGTGTACACAGAGTGTCAGTAAACAATGCTATATAGTCTGGCTGAGCCGTGTACACAGAGTGTCAGTAAACAATGCAATATAGTCTGGCTGAGCGGTGTACACAGAGTGTCAGTAAACAATGCTATATAATCTGGCTGAGCGGTGTACACAGAGTGTCAGTAAACAATGGTATATAGTTTGGCTGAGCGGTGTACACAGAGTGTCAGTAAACAATGGTATATAGTCTGGCTGAGCGTTGTACACAGAGTGTCAGTAAACAATGGTATATAGTCTGGCTGAGCGGTGTACACAGAGTGTCAGTAAACAATGGTATATAGTCTGGCTGAGCGGTGTACACAGAGTGTCAGTAAACAATGGTATATAGTCTGGCTGAGCGGTGTACACAGAGTGTCAGTAAACAATGGTATATAGTCTGGCTGAGCGGTGTACACAGAGTGTCAGTAAACAATGGTATATAGTCTGGCTGAGTGGTGTACACAGAGTGTCAGTAATCAATGGTATATAGTCTGGCTGAGCAGTGTACACAGAGTGACAGTAAACACAATGCTATATATAGCGTGGCTGAGCGAGGTGCACAGTGGCAGTACACACAATGCTATATAGTCAGGCTAAGCCGTGTACACAGAGTGTCAGAAAACACAATGCTATATATAGCGTGGCTGAGCGAGGTGCACAGTGGCAGTACACACAATGCTATATAGTCAGGCTAAGCCGTGTACACAGAGTGTCAGAAAACACAATGCTATATATAGCGTGGCTGAGCGAGGTACACAGTGGCAGTAAACAATGCTATGTATATAGTGTGACTGTTCCCAGCAGCGACACACAATGACTGGGGGGGACCCTGGCTAGCGTGGCTGGAGAGCGAACTACCCTGCCTGCCTACCCAAAGCTAAACCCACAGAGAAATGGCGGAGATATGACGTGGTTCGGGTATTTATTTACCCGAACCACGTGACCGTTCGGCCAATCAGAGCGCGTTCGGGCCCGAACCACGTGACCCGTTCGGCCAATCACAGCGCTAGCCGAACGTTCGGGGAACGTTCGGCCATGCGCTCTTAGTTCGGCCATGTGGCCGAACGGTTTGGCCGAGCACCGTCAGGTGTTCGGCCGAACTCGAACATCACGCGAACAGGGTGATGTTCTGCAGAACCCGAACAGTGGCGAACACTGTTCGCCCAACACTAGCTGCAGGCAGCTTGCGTGGGGACAGGTCGCTCCACTCTCCTCCTCGGCTCTAGTGACGCACAGGGCAGCTCCTCCGCTCCGGCCTCCGGCTCCAGTCCAGACAGTCACACTGTCGCAGCACACTGTCTGAGGCTGAGCTGAGGATAGGCACTGCAGCCGGTCCGCTCCCTCCATCGCACGTCACTCCTCCCTGGCTGGCCGGGCCCAGAAGCCGGAACTATAGAGTAACTGTCGGGCCCCGGCCGCCAGGGAGTATCAATGCGCCGCCACGTTGTCCCCCTCCACACCAGGCACCTTATCAGATGAGGGAGGCCCAGCTTTTCTAAAATTATCGTGGGGGGGCCCAGACCAGCATCATGGTATAATAAAAAAAAACCTTTCAACCTATCCCTACTCTAACGTCATCATTCCTCTCTAAACTAAACCTTCCCCTCATCACGGATACTGAAATAAACTCTTTAAATGCTCTAATTGATGTCTCGGAAGTACTACAGACTATCCAAAGATCTAAATCTAACAAAGCTCCTGGTCCAGATGGATTATCAAAGCTTTTTCTCCATTGTCAGCTCCAAAATTAGCAGCAGTCTTTTTAATGTGTTTATGATACCTGGCACTATTCCCCAAGAATTTACAAAGGCTGTAATAGCTGCCGATGGGGTCCATTGGGGATTTTTGGACGCTGTCTTAAGCAAATTTGGGATAACCGGTCACTTTCACCAAGCAGTTTTAGCTTTATACAGGTCTCCTTCAGCCTGTGTCAATGTTTCAGGATTTAATTCCAAAATGTTTAATACATCTAATGGGACCCGACAAGGGTGCCCCCTCTCACCCCTAATATTCGTCCTCATGGAGACTTTGACAAAGTATATACGGTATGTATGGACCCCCATGTCAAAGGGATTACTTGCAATAAACAAGTGTCAAAAATCATCTATTTGCAGATTATGTTTTGATCACAGTTACAAATCCCATTCAGTCACTTTCTGCGGCATGCAAAGTATTATCGGAATTTTCCAAAGTCTCATTGTACAAAGTGAATGATCACAAATAAACTTTAATGGGTATCAATATATCTGAATCAATCAAAAACAAAATCTCCAAGTAGTATCCAATCCCTTGGGTTAAATCAGGTATACCTTTTTTAGGTATACTTATTCCTCCTTCTTTGAAAAATATATACTTTGCCAACTCCTCTAAGCTCCTACAAACCATTAAATAAGACATGGCAAGGCTGAGTCCATATGATTTTTCAATATCTGGCAAAATTATATTATTCAAAAAAGTGGCAGTGGAATTAAAGAGAGCAGGACATAAATTACCCAACAAAATAAATGCTATAAATAAACAACAAATCAATACATAATTTGCCAAATAATCATATAAAAATTTATTGAAAAAGTTTATGTGACATTAAAAATCACATGGGATGGCCACCCCGTCACAACTCATCCATCCAACCAACCCATACACGGTCACATACATACGCCGGCACCTAAGACTATAGTTGGAGAGAATAGTCCAATTAGCAACAAAGTTGGAAAAAATTGTGTGGATTCATATGGGATCAATTGCTTTAAAATTCAGTTAATGTATATACGCTGTCACCAAACCCAAATAGAGTTCAGCATAAGTAAGCAAGCTGATGCAAGAAAGCCTTAGTACACGGCAGCAGACAGTATTGCACTGGGTAACAGCAGGGTACGCACATATAGCAGGCACAGATCAGCGGCAGCTCACACTGTAGAAGCGCAGCATAGCACCACAGATTGACAGCGTGATATATATCAAACAAGCTTGTCTCATCATGTCCATGAGAATCCGCTGTGCCCAGACTGACAGTTCATCTCACCGCAGATGTGCAAACTCCTGGTGACAGCCAAACGTCAATATTGAGTGGTATCCATGTACTCCATATGCTCCATATGATGCATTGGGCTCGGCGGCACTACAGGTCCAAGCAGCAAAGATGGTGATCAGCTCAACCGGACAGCATGCATGGCCGGGAGGCCCTTGGACAGACCTGTGGTGGGTGGGTGGAAGACGGGACAGCGTGGCGTCCCATGCAGAGGAATGTGCGGCTCCCCCTCTGGCAAAATTACACCGTATAAAATATCTGTCTTTCCCAAAGTTTTATATTACTTTCGAACTCTCCCTATAGTTCTCCCATTAACATTTTCTAATGAACTTAACTACCTGGTGTCACAGTATATTTAGAGGAAAAAGAAGCATAGAATCTCTCTCCAAACCCTCTTTGCTTCCTGCAATCTAGGAGGATTCGGACTTCCGAACCCTCACTGTTACTATAGGTCCTTTTTATTAGATATGTCTCAATATTGGTGGACAGGTTTATATGATAAAAAATAATATATATAGAGATGTACAGAGGCGCCAGAAGGGTAAAAATCCCTAAAAACCTTAAAGTGTTAGGGTGGTTGTGGTGGACCTGCCAGCCCCAAAACAGACACAACTGCTGTTGATTGAAGTAAAACACAAGTTATTCACATACTCCTAAAACAAGTGGCAACGTGTATCACAGGTCAAAGCCTGCTTCATCAGGCAATAAGCAACAGGAGTATCACACATCATGGGGTCCAATCAAAGCTTGGCACCGATGTGACAGTATGTGAATAAATTATGTTTTACTTCAATCAACAGCAGTTGTGTCTGTTTTGGGTCTGGCAGGTCCACCATTGCCGCCCTAACATTTGAACGTTTTTAGTGATTTTTACCCTTCTGGCACCTCTGTACATCTCTCTATATATCAAGATATCCACCCTTGGTGGAAGGGTGCTGCACCCTCCTTCTTCTTCTATCTACAGAGAGCGACATCTTAGTCCTGAGTGGGGATAGGCTTGTTCTCCCCACCTGCTTCTACAGTGGTTACCTTGGAGGTAACGTGGGTTTGTAAGTATAATACTTACATTTCATATTTTTTCTCACAATCTCCAATACATACTACACTATATTGGGCTCTCGGTTTTCTGCTTTTTATGATAAAATAAGTTCATTTAGAAAACATTTCTTCTGATATTTCCCTACAAGACATTATTTATCTTTTAGTAATGTCCATAAGGGTTAAACCACACTCAACTCTTTCAGCAACTAACTTAGCATGGAACTTGATCAGCATATGTCATTTGACTTCAGATAAAACAACTACATTGATTATTCCTCTTGTAACTCTTAAGTCTATTTATTATACCAAATGTATACATCTCCAATTGGAGAGCATCAGATATTTTTTGGCCTAATTACATTGTAGAAAATAACAAGCTGAAATCCTTTGAATTTCTAAAATGGAAATATAAGTTAGTAGATTCAGATCAATATGGCTATGAACAAATTAAAAGATTGCCCCTTAATAATTCCTTGAATCCCAACTTCTGTATGTAGGTAGAAAAATATCCCTACATATTTTTTTCTACCTACATAATTTGTTTGGCTAACACGGTACAGAAACATTTTTACTACCAACTTCTGTATGGGAATTTTTTCCAATCCTAAACAACGGAAAGGAGCTATAACCTTCTGGTATGGTCTAATTAGGAAATCTATAGGTTCCCCCCTAAATAAATACCTCAAGATCTGGGAATTAGAGATGTAGCGAACGGTTCACCAGCGAACGGTTCCAGGCGAACTTTGGTGGTTCGCGAACTTTTGTGGAAGTTCGATTCGCCCCATAATGCACTATGAGGGTCAACTTTGACCCTCTGCATCACAGTCAGCAGGCACATTGTAGCCATTCAGGCTACACTAAGCCCTGGAGCCCCCCCCCCCCCTTATATAAGGCAGGCTCACTGGCCATGACACTCACTCGTGTGCCTGCTGCAAATAGACAGACTAGGGAGAGCTGCTGCAGATTTTTTCTCCTAGGGAAAGATTAGTTAGGCTCTTGGCTTGCTCCTGGCTGATTGTTATTGCTAAAATAGCACCCCTCAACAGCTCTTTTGAGGGCTAATGTTTTCCTGATGTGTTTTTTTTGTGTGTGTGTGTTGTTCGCTGACACTGACATTATACAGCCCTATCTGTTGCAGCTGGACCTTGGTAATTGTTATTACTGTGCCAGCCAGGCCATGCCTAACTATCTATACTGGGACACCTACCTATGCCTACCTAACTACTGGGGCACCTACTTACCTATACGGGGACACTTACCTACCTACCTATACTAGGGGACCTACCTATGACTACCTACCTATACTGGGTCTCCTACCTATGCCTAGCTAACTACTGAGGCACCTACCTATGCCTACCTACCTATACTGGGACTCCTACCTATGCCTAGCTAACTACTGAGGCACCTACCTATGCCTACCTACCTATACTGGGACTCCTACCTATGCCTACCTACATACAAGAAGATAATAAGGTCGTTGCTTCATTGTGGACAGACCAAATTTGATCAGCTGGACAGTCACTGTTGTTCTATCATTGAGCTACCACAGCCAGGCGACCATATGGGCTGAAAAACTGCCACGGCCTGCACTCTGGCCATGTTGCGCACCAGTCCAGCACGGCCGTCACTATGCAAACAGCTGTTTGCGGTGCGTTACACGGTGAGTTTGGTGTGTCAGTGTGAAGCAGTACTCTAATTACACTCCCTGATTGATGTATACACATGCAAGATGTTTTAAAGCACATTAGGCCTGCAATTTAGTATTCAATGTGATTTCTGCCCTTAAAACGCTGCTTTGCGCCAAATCCTGATTTTTCCCCGTGACTTTGGGCATGTATCCCACTCAGCCATGCCCCCCTCCAGGTGTTAGACCCCTTCAAACATGTTTTCCATCACCTTTGTGGCCAGCATAATTTTTTCTGTTTTTCAAAGTTTGCCTCCCCATTGAAGTCTATTGCGGTTTGAACTTTTCCGCGAACCGAACCTTCCGAGAAGGTTCGCGAACCGAAAATCGGAGGATCGCGACATCACTACTGGGAATATGATTTACAATGCCAGATAATGACAACAGAGGTGGAGAAAGCCATTTTAGATATTAAAAAGTACTCCAAATGTGTTACACATATAGAAACAGTTCAAAAGATTCCTCTTAACCACTCGAGGACCACGGTGTTAACCCTCCCTAGTGACCAGGCTATTTTCTCCTAATTGGGTAACTGCAGCTTTAAGGCCTTGCTGCAGGGCCGTCCAACACAGCCCACATGTGACCCCTCCCCCCCCTTTCTCCCCACAAACAGAGATTTCTGTTGGTGGGGTCTGATCACTCCCCCAATGTTTTTTTTTTTTTTTTTTTTTTACAAATATTTTGCTTCTTTTCTTTTTAAATAAAATAATGTATTTTTTAATGAATTTTCCTTCCCTCTCTCCCTCCCCCAGTCAACCTATCACAGCGATCATCTGTGATAGGCTTCAGCCTATCACAGCAGATTGCTCTTGTGTCCCCCAGGGGGACAGCCGTGTCACACAGCTGTCCGCAGTACAGCGCTGTACAGTACAGCGCTGGAGCTCCATCATTCATGCGGAGATGCACGCAATCCCTGCCCACAGCCATTCACACCAATGGCATGGAGTGGTCAGCTAGGGGTTAAATGGTATTTCACTCTAGTTAGATTGTCCAGGTTCACTCCACATACTTCTCAAGAATATTGAAGACAATGTACTTTATTGCATTTGCTGTTGGAATATCCCATTATTAATCTTTTCTGGGAGGAAGTAGAAAAACAAATTATAATGGTGATAGGACGTAGGACTAGAATCTTCCCTAAACTAGCTTTATTTTAGGATTAGATCAGTTTCCGCTTAGTTTGAGTAATTACACATATTTTTAGAGATAGGCCGAACGGTTCGCCGGCGAACGGTTCCACGCGAACTTCGGTAGTTCGCGTTCGCGTCCCGCTGGCGAACCTTTGCGGAAGTTCGGTTCGCCCCATAATGCACCTTGAGGGTCAACTTTGACCCTCTACATCACAGTCAGCAGGCCCAGTGTAGCCAATTAGGCTACACTAGCCCCTAGAGCCCCACCACCCTTATATAAGGCAGGCAGCGGCGGCCATTACGGTCACTCGTGTGCTGCCTGCGTTAGTGAGAGTAGGGCGAGCTGCTGCAGACTGTCTCTCAGGGAACGATTAGTTAGGCTTAACTTGTTCCTGGCTGGCTGCATACCTGTTCTGTGAACCCACCACTGCATACCTGTACTGTGAACCCACCACTGCATACCTGTTCAGTGAACCTGCCACTGCATACCTGTTCTGTGAACCCATCACTGCATACCTGTTCAGTGAACCTGCCACTGCATACCTGTGCTGTGAACCCACCACTGCATACCTGTTCTGTGAACCCACCACTGCATGCCTGTGCTGTGAACCCATCACTGCATACCTGTTCAGTGAACCTGCCACTGCATACCTGTGCTGTGAACCCATCACTGCATACCTGTTCAGTGAACCTGCCACTGCATACCTGTGCTGTGAACCCACCACTGCATACCTGTTCTGTGAACCCACCACTGCATACCTGTTCTGTGAACCCACCACTGCATACCTGTTCAGTGAACCCACCACTGCATACCTGTTGTGTTCAGTGAACCCGCCACTGCATACCTGTTCTGTTCAGTGGACCCGCCACTGTATACCTGTCTAGTGAACCTGCCACTGCATACCTGTTGTGTTCAGTGAACCTGCCACTGCATACCTGTTCTGTGAACCCGCCACTGTATACCTGTTCTGTTCAGTGAACCCGCCACTGTATACCTGTTCAGTGAACCCGCCACTGCATACCTGTTGTGTTCAGTGAACCCGCCACTGTATACCTGTACTGTTCAGTGAACCCGCCACTGCATACCTGTTCAGTGAACCCGCCACTGCATACCTGTTGTGTTCAGTGAACCCGCCACTGCATACCTGTTGTGTTCAGTGAACCCGCCACTGCATACCTGTTGTGTTCAGTGAACCTGTCACTGTATACCTGTACTGTTCAGTGAACCCGCCACTGCATACCTGTTCTGTTCAGTGAACCTGCCACTGTATACCTGTACTGTTCAGTGAACCCGCCACTGCATACCTGTTGTGTTCAGTGAACCCACCACTGCATACCTGTTCAGTGAACCCACCACTGCATACCTGTTGTGTTAAGTGAACCCGCCACTGCATACCTGTTCTGTTCAGTGGACCCGCCACTGTATACCTGTTCAGTGAACCCACCACTGCATACCTGTTGTGTTCAGTGAACCTGCCACTGCATACCTGTTCTGTGAATCCACCACTGTATACCTGTTCTGTTCAGTGAACCCGCCACTGTATACCTGTTCAGTGAACCCGCCACTGCATACCTGTACTGTTCAGTGAACCCGCCACTGCATACCTGTTCAGTGAACCCGCCACTGCATACCTGTTGTGTTCAGTGAATCCGCCACTGCATACCTGTTGTGTTCAGTGAATCCGCCACTGCATACCTGTTGTGTTCAGTGAACCCACCACTGCATACCTGTTGTGTTCAGTGAACCCGCCACTGCATACCTGTTGTGTTCAGTGAACCCGCCACTGCATACCTGTTGTGTTCAGTGAACCCGCCACTGCATACCTGTTGTGTTCAGTGAACCCACCGCATCAGTGCGCATACCTGTGCAGTTAAGTGAACCCACCTACCTACGTGAGTGCACGCAGTGTGATATACCACTCCGTGCATACCCGATATGGACAAAACAGGTAGAGGAAGAGGTAGTGCCAGAGCCAGAGGAAGGCCACCCGGCAGGTCTGCGCGAGGTCGTGTAAATGTAATTTCGTGTGGACCTGGCCAGTGCTCGGAAGAAGGCACGTCCCATCACCTCCCAAGATTGTCAGGACGTGGTTGAGTATTTAGCGACACAGAACACCTCATCTTGCTCAGCCACCAGCGCTACTACTAGCACCACTTCCGCTGCATTTGACACTTCGCAAGAATTATTTAGTGGTGAAATCACTGATGCACAGCCATTGTTGTTACAGCCAGATGATTTTTCACCAGCTCATATGTCTGCGTTACACAGCAACACTATGGATGTAACGTGTAAGGAGGATGAAGGACCTACTGATGGTGCATGTTTGGATTTTTCTGAGGCAAGCGAAGCTGGGCAGGATGATTCCGATGCTGACGATGATAGGGATCCTCTGTATGTTCCCAATAGAGGAGATGAAGAGGGGGACAGTTCAGAGGGGGAGTCAGAGAGTAGTAGGAGGAGAGAAGTTGCTGAAAGAAGCTGGGGCAGCTCTTCGTCAGAAACAGCTGGTGGCAGAGTCCGGCACCATGTATCGCCACCTATGTACAGCCAGCCAACTTGCCCTTCAGCATCAGCTGCTGAGGTCCCCATAGTGCCCACATCCCAGGGTGGCTCAGCGGTGTGGAAATTTTTTAATGTGTGTGCCTCAGAATGGACCAAAGCCATCTGTTCGCTCTGCCAACAAAAATTGAGCCGTGGAAAGGCCAACACTCACGTAGGGACAAGTGCCTTACGAAGGCACCTGGAGAAAAGGCACAAACAGCAATGGGATGGCCACCTGAGCAAAAGCAGCAGCAGCACACAAAAGAAAAGTCACCCTCCTTCTCCTCTTCCTCCTTCAGGTGCATCATCTGCTTCTGCCGCTTTCTCCCTTGCACCTTCACAGGCACCCTCCTCCACTCCGCCTCTGCCCTTGAGCGGTTCCTGCTCCTCTGCCCACAGCAGCAGTCAGGTGTCCGTGAAGGAAATGTTTGAGCGGAAGAACCCAATTTCGGCCAGTCACCCCCTTGCCCGGCGTCTGACAGCTGGCGTGGCGGAACTGTTAGCTCGGCAGCTGTTACCATACCAGCTGGTGGACTCTGAGGCCTTCCGTAAATTTGTGGCCATCGGAACACCGCAGTGGAAGATGCCAGGCCGCACTTATTTTTCGAGAAAGGCCATACCCCAACTGCACCGTGAAGTTGAGAGGCAAGTGGTGTCATCTCTTGCGAAGAGCGTTGGGTCAAGGGTACACCTGACCACGGATGCCTGGTCTGCCAAGCACGGGCAGGGCCACTACATTACGTACACAGCCCATTGGGTGAACCTGGTGGTGAACGATGGCAAGCAGGGCGCAGCGGACCAAATTGTGACACCTCCACGGCTTGCAGGCAGGCCTCCTGCCACCTCCTCTCCTCCTGCTACATGCTCTCCGCTGTCCTCCTCCTCCTTGGCTGAGTGGCAGTTCTCCTCTCCAGCTACACAGCCCCAGCTCCGCAGGGCCTATGCTGCATGCCAGGTACGACGCTGTCACGCCATCTTAGACATGTCTTGTCTCAAAGCGGAGAGTCACACTGGAGCAGCTCTCCTGGCTGCTCTTAAGAAACAGGTGGATGAGTGGCTGACCCCGCACCACCTGGAGATAGGCAACGTGGTGTGCGACAACGGCAGCAATCTGCTTGCCGCTTTGCATATGGGGAAGCTGACACACATACCCTGCATGGCACATGTCATGAATCTAGTTGTTCAAAGATTTGTGGCAAAGTACCCTGGCTTAGCGGATGTCCTGAAGCAGGCCAGGAAGTTCTGTGGGCATTTGAGGCGGTCTTACACAGCCATGGCACGATTTGCAGAAATTCAGCGGAAAAACAACATGCCGGTGAGACGCCTCATTTGCGATAGCCCGACTCGCTAGAATTCGACCCTGCTCATGTTCTCCCGCCTGCTAGAACAGAAGAAAGCCGTGACCCACTACCTCTACAACTACAGTAGAATGAAACAGTCTGGGAAGATGGGGATGTTCTGGCCCGACAACTGGACACTGATGAAAAATGCATGCAGGCTCATGCGGCCGTTTGAGGAGGTGACCAACCTGGTGAGCCGCAGTGAGGGCACCATCAGCGACTTAATTCCCTACGCTTACTTCTTGGAGTGTGCTGTGCGTAGAGTGGGCGGATGAAGCTGTGAATGAGCGTGACCAGGAACCGTTACGGCAGGAACAGGCATGGGACCAATTTTCATCAGACCCAGCTGTTTCCTCAACACCTGCGGCAGCACAGAGGGGGGAGGAGGAGGAAGAAGCGAAGTCGTGTGCAGAAGACGAGTCAGACTCAAAGGATGATGAGCAAGGTGTTTCTTTGGGGGAGGAGGAGGAGGAGGGGACGGCGGCAGGAGAACACCCGCAGCAGGCGTCGCAGGGGGCTTGTGCTGCTCAACCTTCCCGTGGTATTGTTCGCGGCTGGGGGGAGGAGGTTGACTTACGTGACGTCACTGAGGAAGAGCAAGAGGAGATGGAGGGTACTGGATCCGACTTTGTGCAGATGTTGTCTTGTATGCTGTCCTGCCTGTTGAGGGACCCCCGTATAAAAAACCTCAAGGGGAATGAGCTGTACTGGGTGGCCACACTACTAGACTCTCGGTACAGGCACAAAGTGGCGGACCTGTTACCAACTCACCGGAAGGTGGAAAGGATGCAGCACATGCAGAACCAGCTGTCAACTATGCTTTACAATGCCTTTAAGGGTGATGTGACAGCACAACGCCAGCAAGGTACCACTGCCACTAATCCTCCTCCCGTGTCCACGCAGTCAAAGACAGGACGCTCCAGCGATCTCATGGTGATGTCGGACATGCGGATGTTCTTTAGTCCAACGCCTCGCCGTAGCCCTTCCGGATCCACCCTCCACCAACGCCTGGAACGGCAGGTAGCCGACTACCTGGCCTTAAGTGTGGATGTAGACACTGCTGTGAACAGCGATGAGGAACCCTTGAACTACTGGGTGCGCAGGCTTGACCTGTGGCCAGAGCTGTCCCAATTTGCCATCCAACTTCTCTCCTGCCCTGCCGCAAGCGTCCTGTCAGAAAGGACCTTCAGCGCAGCTGGAGGCATTGTCACAGAGAAGAGAAGTCGCCTAAATCACAAAAGTGTTAAGTACCTCACCTTTTTTAAAATGAATGAGGCATCGATCCCGGAGGGCTGCTGCCCGCCCCAAGACTAAGTAATTACCCGCACACACAGCATCTCTGCCTGCACGCCGTGTGACTGGCTGCCTGGGCTGCCCCAAGAAGACTAAGTCGCTCCCAGTCCCTCCACACAGCATGTCTGCCTGCAGGCCGCTTGACTACCTTCTCCGCCACCACCAACAGGGTCCGGGACTCCAGGCGGATTGCTGAATTTTTTAGGCCGCTGCTAGCAGCGGCCGCTGTAATAATTTTTCTGGTGCGTGTACATGACTGCCTAATTTTTCTGGCTGCACTGCGGGCAGCTGCAACAACAAAAGAAAAGGCATGTACATGCGCCCATTCCCCTTCATGATCATTACCTTGCCGTGGTGAAGGTGCTTGCGTATCACAATGAAGCAATGACCGGCGCCTAGATGAGTGTCTCGGGGGGCACACAAAAGATAATAAGGTCGTTGCTTCATTGTGGTCAGACCAAATTTGATCAGCTGGACAGTCACTGTTCTGTCATTCAGCTACATCAGCCAGGCGACCATATGGGCTGTAAAGCCACCAAAACCTGCACTCTCGCCATGGTGCGCACCAGTCCAGCACGGCCATCACTACACAAACAGCTGTTTGCGGTGCGTTACACGGTGAGTTTGGTGTGTCAGTGTGAAGCAGTACCTTAATTACACTACCTGATTGATGTATACACATGCAAGATGTTTTAAAGCACTTTAGGCCTGTCATTTAGCATTCAATGTGATTTAGCATTCAATCTGCCCTTAAAACGCTGCTTTGCGTCAAATCCAGATTTTTCCCCGGGACTTTTGGCATGTATCCCACTCCGCCATGCCCCCCTCCAGGTGTTAGACCCCTTGAAACATCTTTTCCATCAGTTTTGTGGCCAGCATAATTATTTTTTTTTTCAAAGTTCGCATCCCCATTGAAGTCTATTGCGGTTCGCGAACTTTAACGCGAACCGAACGTTACGCGAAAGTTCGCGAACCCGGTTCGCGAACCTAAAATCGGAGGTTCGGCCCATCTCTACATATTTTATGTATAGCACACTATTTGATCTTGTCCAATTGAAAACAAACAGACAGACCTTATATTTCCCAATTGATCCCTCTGTTAAAATTTAATCTGCGAATGGAAAAAAATGTCAGACTTTATAACAACCAGATCACTTATCTAGATAAATGGCCCTTTGACTGGAGCAATCTGACCTAAGGGTACACTTTTAATGTGGTTATACTGAGAAATATGATTTTCTGTAATGATCCGCTCAGCTGTCTGCACAGGCAGACAGCTGTTTGACCATTCTTTAGGTCTGAGTGTTGCAGGTCTCTGGAAAAGAGACCTGTCTTCGCTTTGCAACTTTCAGAGTTGCTCTGCTGGTGAGGAATTTGCATATACTTGTTGTGCAAATTGTGTAGCTGCCTCCTTTGATGGCTTGCAGTATGAATACCTTTTGCTCCCAGAATTCCTTGCTGGTCATGATGGTTTGTTCCTACTGAACTCTCCTGGAGTGTCAGCCTTGCTATTGTTTGCTAAAGATTATCTTAGAGTATTCCTGGGGACTGCACTAGGCATCCCTTCTAGTGCAGTCAAGTTGTATTATCTGTATTGCCTTGTTCTGTCTCTCTGTATCTATTGTCTTGTTGCCAGTGGTGGTCGACAGGAAATCGTTCTGTCTGTCTGGGAGTGTAGGCCAGAGCTGCGGTTGCTAATGGCTGCTCCATCTGTCTGGATTGCATTTGCCCTAGTGGTAGTGGCAGTGCTTCCTTCTGTATTCTGCCTTAGGGGTGCTAGCCAGAGCAGCGGTTGATACTGGTAGCCCCCTCTGTCTGTCGTGTCTGGTACGAACGCTTGCTGTAGGCTCGGTGAGGCAACCGCTTAGTAAGCGTTCGCGTTCTCTATTTCATGTTTGTGTTTCATTGGTTAGTTAGGGTGGCACGCTTATCACTGGGCTCCTAACGCGCGGTGATCGTGCTTAAACTCGTTCGCTGTTGCGAATGAGTGCGGTGTTCGCGTTTGGCTAGCGTTTGCTATTTTCCTTGATGTTCTGATTGTTGTTGCTTTCTGTGCCTTTCTTGCTAATCTCGTGCTCTGTCCTGCTCGGTCTTGTGTCACTGTTGGCAATCGCCAGTCTTGCGATTGCATTACCACTTTGTTTCCGTTGTTGTGTGTTTACCGTCGCTGGGTGGCGACTGGATTGGTGGACACACATACATGCTGTCTCTGTGCTCTTTCTCTACACTTGTGCTCAGTCTAGTTCGGTCTTGTGTCACTGTTGGCAATCGCTACACTTGCGATTGCGTTCATACTTGGTTTCTGCTGTTGTGTGTTTCACCGTCGCCGGGTGGCGACTAGATTGGTGGACATACATACATTCTATATCTGTGCTTGTAACGATTGGTGTAACACAGAGAGGATCTGATTACCGGTGATCTGCAGTATCACTGGCAATACAGATATATACCCGATTTTTGATGATCTGCAGTATCACCAATAATCAGATATACAAGCTAACCTCTGGACACCTGAGTAGAGTGTTTGGTGCAAACAGTAATATTGAGAGGACTGTGCCTCAGCGCAGTAAGGAGTACTGCACAATTCCTTTTGGACTCTCCCGGAGGGAGGAGTCAGGCTGAGAGAAGGAATGTCAGAACGAGAGTGACACTCAAGAGGAAATGTCACTATCAGGACTGGGAACCGCCTCTAACAGTAAGGTCGGTTCTCGAGGTCGGACAGATCAGGTCGTAACCACACGGACAGACAAGGTACAGAATCAGAAGGCAAAAGGCGGAGTCTAAAGTACAGGCAGGGTTCGGCAACAGAGTATCAGAAATATCGAGGTACAAAATCGGAAGGCAGATGCAGAGTCTAAGGACGAGCCGGGGTTCGGCATCAGAGTATCAGAAAAGCAAAGTACAGGATCAGAGTTCAGGAGAATGGTCAGGCAGGCAGAAGGTCATAACAGATAATCACAATCAAACTAGTACTTTAAACTATCAACAATCTCTAGCTAAGTGTAGGATTACAGCTCCAGCTGGTCCCGGCACACTTTCGGATCTGACTCAGGTCTGCGTGCTACCACGTAGTGATCGCAACGCCAGACAACCAGCAACTGAACAGCCAGCAGTATATATATATACACAGACAATCTCCAGGCCCCTTCCTAATTGCTGGACCAATGAGAGTTGTAAAAAATGTCAGCTGACCAGCCTGACTAACCTCTGGCTGTTATATAAGCTCTGCCTCTGCGCGCGCGTGCGTGTCACTCTGAATCTTGGTGGACTATCAGTCCCAGCCACACCAGTATTGTCTTGCAATGTATCCATCGGACCGAGCGTGGGAGCCACCGCACCGCTCCCTACACCAGCGGCGGCTTCCCCACGCTCAGCCCCCTTGTCAGGGACACTGCCATGCGGCAAGTCCGCTGCCTCCTCCGCCGCTCCAAATGCGGATTCCGACGCTCCCAATGCGGATTCCGCCGCTCTGCCTATGCGGCATGTGGTGGTTTTTCCGCGTTGTGACGCCATGCTGGACGCGGAAACAGCCGCCTCACTCTGAGAAGCGGCAGCTTTTCCGCGTTTCTTCACAGTACCCCCCCCCCCCCCGAGGAGTGGACTCCGGACAACTCCTCCCAGGTTTCTCGGGATGTAAGGCATGAAACTCCTTCCTTAACTCGTCCGCATGCATGCGAGTCCCCGGTACCCATTGTCTCTCCTCAATGCCATACCCTCTCCAATGCACCAGATATTGTACCAAATTCTGGACCATGCGTGAGTCTAATATTTTCTCTACCTCATACTCAGGTTTCTCCTCCACCATCACAGGAGGAGGAGGAGTGGGACCCACATGGACTGCAGGTTTAAGCAGGGACACGTGGAAAGATCTTACGCCCCGCATGCTGGCCGGAAGATCCACAGCATAAGTCACGTTGTTGATCTTTCTGGCTATCGGGAAAGGACCGACAAACCTGGGACCCAACTTGTCTGAGGGCTGTTTCAGGGTCAAGTGACGTGTGGATACCCAAACCAAGTCTCCTGGTTGGAATCTCCACTCCAAAGACCGTTTCTTGTCAGCTTGACCCTTCTGACTCAGAAACGTCTTTTCTAAACTGTCTCTCACCGTCCGCCAAATGTCTTTAAAAGACCTTTGCCAGGCCTCCAGAGCTGGAAACGGAGTGGGGGCCACTGGTAATGGTGAAAATTTGGGCAATCTTCCAGACACTACCTAGAACGGAGAAAATTCGGGGGAAGAACTTTTCAAATTATTTTGTGCAAATTCTGCAAAGGGCAAAAATTTTATCCAGTCATTCTGCGCCTCTGCAACGTAGCATCTCAAAAACTGCTCTAATGACTGGTTGACCCTCTCCGTCTGACCATTGGTCTGTGGGTGGTAGCCCGATGAAAACGACAGCTTCATGCCCATTTGGTGGCAGAATGCCCTCCAGAATCTAGACACGAATTGGACTCCCCGATCGGACACTATGTTTTCCGGAATGCCGTGCAGCCGGAACATGTGTATGATAAACAAGTCGGCCAATTCCTGGGCCGAGGGGAGTCCTTTCAAGGGCACAAAATGGGCCATCTTGCTGAAGCGGTCGACTACCACCCAAATGATCGACATGCCCTCTGACCTGGGAAGCTCACCCACAAAATCCATGGATAAGTGGGTCCATGGCTCACTCGGGTGGGTAAAGGCTGCAACGTACCTACAGGTGCCAGCCGAGAGGGTTTGCTTTTAGCACATACCGCACATTCCTTAACAAATTCTTTGCAGTCAGCTGCCAGAGAAGGCCACCAAGCACACCTGGCCACAAGATCCTGCGTTCTAGATGCCCCAGGATGTCCCGCATTCTTGTGTGAATGGAACATCTGTAGCACCCGGAGACGGAATGGCAGAGGCACAAATAAAACCCCCTCAGGCTTCCCCTCAGGGACATCCTGCTGAAAAGGACTTAAGGTCTCTGTCCAGTCTTCCCAAGTCTCCGTTACTGCTAGCACCAAATTCTGTGGGATAATGGTCTCTGGGGCAGAGGGATGTGCTGTCTCCAACTCAAAGCATCTGGACAGGGCATCTGCCTTAATGTTCTTGCTACCCGGGGTATACGTAATTACGAACCTGAACCTCGAAAAAAATAAAGACCATCGACCCTGACGGGGACTTAATCTCTTAGCCCCCTCGATGTATTCTAAATTCTTGTGATCCGTGTATACAGTAATCGTATGTTCTGCTCCTTCCAGCCAGTGACGCCACTCCTCAAAAGCAAGTTTAATGGCAAGGAGCTCTCTGTTGCCTATATCGTAGTTTCTCTCTGCCGGAGAGAACCTACGAGAGAAATAAGCACAAGGGTGTAGCCTTCCCTGCAACCCTGACCGCTGAGACAGCACAGCCCCTACCCCAACCTCCGAGGCATCTACCTCAACAATAAAAGGATAAGAGGTGTCTACATGTCTCAGGATGGGTGCGGAACAAAACAAATCTTTTAAAGTGGAGAAAGCACTTAATGCTTCAGGAGACCAGTGGGTGGTATCTGCCCCTTCTTTCGTAAGACAGGTGAGGGGTGCAATGACCATGGAATACCCCTTTATGAACCTCTATATTAATTCGCAAAGCCTAAAAACCACTGTAAAGACTTCAACCCAACCGGCTGAGGCCATTCCAAAACAGCGGAGACTTTGGCAGGGTCCATAGACAGGCCTGTGGTGGAAATGATGTACCCCAGAAAGGCGACAGATGTTACTTCAAAAATACACTTCTCAAGTTTACCGTAAAGTGAGTTTTGCCTTAGTTTGTTTAATACAAATTTTACATGTGTTCTGTGCTCAGAGAGGTTGTTGGAGAAAACAAGTATATCGTCTAGATAGACTAGAACAAATCTCCCCAACACCTTTCTGAAGACCTCGTTGATGAGTTCTTGAAAAACGCCCGGGGCATTACATAACCCAAAGGGCATCACCAGGTACTCGTAATGCCCGTCTGGTGTGTTAAAGGCCGTTTTCCACTAATCGCCCTTTCTTATGCGTACCAGGTTGTACGCGCCCCGCAAATCCAGCTTTGAGAAGATCTTAGCGTCGGTGACCTGCGTAAATAAATCGTCTATCAGGGGCAACGGATAGCGATTCTTCACCGTGATTTTATTTAGTCCCCGGTAATCAATACAGGGCCGCAGGCCCCCGTCTTTCTTTTTAACAAAAAAAAGAAACCTGCTCCAGCAGGTGATCAGGACGGGCGAATGAAGCCCTTGGCCAAATTCTCATGGATATATTCTTGCATAGCCAACTTTTCTGGCCCAGATAAATTGTACAAATGACCCCGAGGGGGCATACAACCTGAACGGATATCAATGGGGCAATCGAAAGAGCGATGTGGGGGTAATTTGTCTGCTGCCTTGGGACAGAATACATCAGAGTATTCCAAATATTGCTCAGGTGCCACCTGTACATGAACCCTGGTTTGGCCCAATGTCACCTTCCCTAAACATTGCTGAAAGCAGTGTGCTGACCAAGAAATTAGTTGGCCGGTGGCCCAATCAATGTGTGGAGAATGTAGGTGCAACCACGTCATGCCAAGTATAATGGTGGAGGTTGTCATATGCAATACAAAGAACTGTAATTTTTCCCAGTGCAGTACCCCTATGGTGACTCCCACCTCTGGTGTCTGAGACAGTGGGTGATTCCCTTGCAGAGGAGAGTCATCCACTGCCGTAACCTGGATGGGTGGTTGTACTGGTGTGAGCGGAATACACAACATCTTAGCAAACTCAAAATCCATAAAATTTGCCGTGGAGCCTGAATCGATAAAGGCTTCCGTGACCTTGGTCTTATCTTCCCATGTAACGGTACAGGGAAGAAGCAACCGTTTTTCTTCTAGAGGTAAAAGTCATACGCCTAGGGTGTTACCCCCTACAACTCCTAGGCGGTAGCGTTTCCCGGTTTATTGGGACAGTCTCGTACTCTATGCCCCCCTTCAGCACAATACAGACACAGCTGTTCGGTCATTCTCCGTCTTCGCTCCACCTGGGTCAGTTTTGACCGACCAATCTGCATCGGCTCGGGTGGAGGCAAGACCGGAGTAGGAGGTGGAGTCACTGGAGCTGTGGCGTAAGACACCATTCTGACACGGGAACTACCCCTGGTCTGCTTTTGGTAGCGCAGCCTGCGGTCAATGCGAATGGCCGATGAAATGGCCTCATCAATGGTTCTGGGCTCGGGCTGACTCAACATTAGATCAGAGACCTCATCAGATAGGCCTGACAAAAAGCAGTCCAACAGGGTATAGGTGTCCCACCTAGCTGTAACTGACCACCTTCTAAATTCAGCCGCATAATCTTGGACCGGACCTTTGCCTTGACGCAAAAGCTTGAACTTCCGCTCAGAAGTCGAGGCAAGGTCCGGATCGTCGTAAATTACTGCCATGGCTTTAAAGAACTCCTCCATAGAGGTAAGGGCTAAGTCACCGGCAGGCAAATTGTACGCCCAGGTCTGGGAGTCACCAGATAGCAAGGTTTTAATAAATATGATCCGTTGGGCCTCAGTCCCCGAGGATCGGGGTCTCAACTCGAAATATGATAACACTCTACTCTTAAAATTCCGGAAGTCAGACTTGTGGCCGGAAAATGTATCAGGTACGGGCATACGTATGTCATCACTAGGAGGGGATCGCACCTCATCAACTGACGTCTGGAGGGTTCGCACAGAGCCTGATAGGGCATCAATTAATGCTTTGTGCTGGCCCAGTGCTTGATGGATGTTATCCACTGAAGTGGCAAGCACACCCAGAGGGTCAGTGTGTGCGTCCATCTGTTTTTTGGTCTGGCGTTCTGTAACGATCGGTGTAACACAGAGAGGATCTGATTACCGGTGATCTGCAGTATCACTGGCAATACAGATATATACCCGATTATTGATGATCTGCAGTATCACCGATAATCAGATATACAAGCTAACCTCTGGACACCTGAGTAGAGTGTTTGGTGCAAACAGTAATATTGAGAGGACTGTGCCTCAGCGCAGTAAGGAGTACTACACAATTCCTTCTGGACTCTCCCGAAGGGAGGAGTCAGGCTGAGAGAAGGAATGTCAGAACGAGAGTGACACTCAAGAGGAAGTGTCACTATCAGGACTGGGAACCGCCTCTAACAGTAAGGTCGGTTCTCGAGGTCGGACAGATCAGGTCGTAACCACACGGACAGACAAGGTACAGAATCAGAAGGCAAAGGCGGAGTCTAAAGTACAGGCAGGGTTCGGCAACAGGGTATCAGAAATATCGAGGTACAAAATCAGAAGGCAGATGCAGAGTCTAACGACGAGCCGGGGTGCGGCAACAGAGTATCAGAAAGGCAAAGTACAGGATCAGAGTTCAGGAGAATGGTCAGGCAGGCAGAAGGTCATAACAGATAATCAAAATCAAACTAGTACTTTAAACTATCAACAATCTCTAGCTAAATGTAGGATTACAGCTCCAGCTGGTCCCGGCACACTTTCGGATCTGACTCAGGTCTGCGTGCTACCACGTAGTGATCGCAACGCCAGACAACCAGCAACTGAACAGCCAGCAGTATATATACACAGACACTCTGCAGGCCCCTCATTAATTGCTGGACCAATGAGAGTTGTAGAAAATGTCAGCTGACCAGCCTGGTCAGCTGACTAACTTCTGGCTGTTATATAAGCTCTGCCTCTGCGCGCGCGCATGTCACTCTGAATTTTGGTGGACTATCAGTCCCAGCCACACCAGTATTGTCTTGCAATGTATCCATCGGACTGAGCGTGGGAGCCGCCGCACCGCTCCCTACACCAGCGGCGGCTTCCCCACGCTCAGCCCCCTTGTCAGGGACACTGCCATGCGGCAAGTCCACCGCCTCCAATGCGGATTCCGCCGCTCCCAATGCGGATTCTGCCGCTCTGCCTATGCGGCGGTTTTTCTGCGTTGTGGCGCCATGCTGGACGCGGAAACAGCCGCCTAACTCTGAGAAGCGGCGGCTTTTCTGCGTTTCTTCACATTGCTCTTTTGGTCTTGTGTCGCTGTTAGCAATCGCCACTCTTGCGATTGCGTTCCCACTTGGTTTCGGTTGTTGTGTGTTCACCGTCGCTGGGTGGCGACTAGATTGGTGGACACACATACATTCTGTCTCTGTGCGATCTCTCTCTCTTTAAGTGCTATCTTGCCCTGCATTGCTTCAACTCGTACAATTCCCATCTGGCATCTGTGGCCGTGCAGAGGCTGTGTTCATCTGCACTCCACAGCTCTATCTGCCGGTGGGAATCTCCCTCTACAGGTGCATTGCACCCAAGCTGGGTTCTATCAAATTATACGCTTGTGGAGGATTTTCGCAGTGTCAGCGCGCATCTTGTGCGCTGACCACGGAGATAATTCCACAATCGTTACATTTTCTCACTTTAATTCTATGTGAGGCTAAATTAATAGATCTTTTGATTTCATCCCTCCACTTTTCCCTCCCCCCCTTTTTTCCCTCTGATAGCAGTGTCTCTTCTTAACTGCAATCCCAGGGTATATAGATTGAGATCCTGGGCTCCTGCAGTTTTAACCTTTTGAGGTAGAAGTAATGTGTTATCATTGAGACTTGTTATATATGTATGGAACATAGTTATTTTACTGAGGATTCCTTCGTTTATAGTAATGAGTTGCCCTTGATATGATCGTTGCTCTTCTCTCCCTTACAATGTAGCAACTATTTCAATGTGAGACAAAACGCATGGTTCTTCATTTTATGTTTTATTTTGCTGTAGTTCAATGGTTGTATGATCATTATGATGTATCACCTTAAAAATTCAATAAAAAATGTACTGATAAAAAAAGTTTGGCTCCATTATAATGTATAGGGGGCAAATCAAACACTCCATATGTTCGCCTAAGGGGTCGAATGCGACGAATTAATGCAACAGGGTTTTTTTCTTTGGTATTTTGGGAAAAAAAATCATTTTTTTCTATATAAAACGACTTTATGCCTAAATAATTTAAAATACTGATCAATGAAGTACATATAAATAATTGTACCTGAACTTAGGCTTTCATTAGTACATTTGTTTAATAAATGCTCAACCATCATTTTACCGAAGTATGGGCTGATTTTTGTAAAAGCTGTTCTCTAATTTAATATTTGGGGGAATAAATTGTTAAACCATGCAATATGAAATTTGAATATGTTATGAAGTCTTTGATCTGAAACATCAATGCCTCTTCAATTTTACATAAAACTGCATTTTACTAAATTGTTGCCTGGAAAACTTTATTTTAGAAAAAAGCTCAAGTATACTGATCAAATATTATTATTTTTTATTATTATTTTTTATTTATATAGCGCCAACATATTCCGCAGCGCTTTACAAAGCACAATAAGACGACAAGGGGAACATAGATACAACTAACAAATATACAGCAGAGTTCCAAGCAGCACAAATATTGTTACAAAGACAGTAAACATTAGGAGGATGACCCTGCCCTTGCGAGCTTACAATCTAATGGGTAGTGGGGGACACACTAGGTAAGGGGGTGGAGGATGGATGAGGCAGTGATTCTTTGCCTCTGATTACATTGTGACAAATAAGTAAATAAAGGGCTATAGAATGTTATAAGCTTGTCTGAAAAGGTGTGTTTTAAGAGTGCGTTTGAAGATGTCCAGGTTTGGAGCATGACGTACAGGCTGTGGAAGAGAGTTCCAGATAAGGGCTGATGCTCGTGTAAAGTCCTGGATGCGAGCATGAGAGGAGGTGATCAGCTTAGAGGCCAGGAGAATTTCTTGGGAGGAGCGAAGGTTGCGGGAGGGACAATATCTTGAGATTAGTGAGGAGATGTATGGAGGAGACAACTCGTGGAGGGCTTTGTATGTTAGAGTCAGGAGTTTGAACTGGATCCTCTGGGTAATGGGTAACCAGTGGAGAGAACGGCACAGTGGGGCTGCATCGGAAGAGCGTGTGGAAAGGTGAATGAGGCGGGCCGCTGCATTTAGAAGGGATTGGAGAGGAGCTAGCCTGTTTTTTGGTAGGCCACAGAGCAGGGTGTTGCAGTAGTCTAGGCGGGAGATGATTAAGGCATGAACAAGCATTTTGGTGGCCTCTTGTGTGAGGAAGGGACGGATACGGAATATATTTTTGAGCTGGAAATAGCAGGTGGTGGTTAATGAGGCAATGTGAGGTTTAAAGGAGAGCTCTGAGTCAAGTATAACCCCCAAGCAGCGGGCCTTAGTGGTTGATGTTATTGGGGTGTTGTCTACCGTTATGGTTGCAATTGGTGGGGGTGTAGATAGCAATGGTGGAAAAATCACAATTTCCGTTTTAGTCATGTTGAGTTTGAGGAAGCGGGAGGACATGAATGCAGAAATGGCACGTAGACAGTCGGGGACTCTGGATAGTAGTGAGGACAGGTCAGGAGCTGAGAGATAGATTTGGGTGTCATCCGCATAGAGGTGATACTGGAAGCCAAAAGAGTTAATTAGTTGTCCCAGGCCACGGGTGTAGATTGAGAAAAGAAGTGGCCCAAGAACAGAGCCTTGAGGTACACCAACAGACAGTGGGTGTGGAGAGGACTTGGTGTTAGAGAAGGAGACAGTGTAAGAGCGTCCAGAGAGATAAGAGGAGATCCAGGAATGTGCTTGTCCCTTGATTCCTAAAGATGACAGTGTCTGCAGAAGCAGAGCATGGTCAACCGTGTCAAAGGCAGAGGAAAGGTCAAGGAGTATTAGAATGGAGAACTGGCCTTTGGATTTAGCTACCAGTAGGTCATTAGCAACTTTCGTGAGGGCAGTTTCAGTGGAATGGTGTGTGCGGAATCCAGATTGAAAGGGGTCAAGTAAGGAGTTGGTAGAGAGAAAGGCAGACAATTCTGAATGGATGTGACGTTCCAGCAGTTTAGAAGCAAAGGGGAGGAGCGAGACAGGACGGTAGTTGGATAGAGAAGTTGGATCAAGAGAGGGTTTTTTGATTAGTGGTGTGATGATAGCATGTTTGAATAAGGAAGGAAAAGTGCCAGTGGAGATAGAAAGGTTGAATAGAGTTGTTAGAGCGGGATTAAAGGAGGAGGAAAGCTGGGGGATTAGATGAGAGGGAATGGGGTCCAGGGCACAGGTAGTGAGATGCGCTTTGGAGATTAGTGAGGAAAGACACTGTTCAGTTAGTGTGGTGAAAGATGTTAGAGTGGGAGACTGGTCTTGTGGAGCGGGGGGAAGGCAGTTAGTGGTGGGTGAGGGTGCAGGCGGACAGAAGGAATTTATGGGTGACGGCTGTGCTGGTAAAAATGGTTGCGCGTTGAAGCTATTACGTATTGCATCAATCTTGCTTGTAAAGTATGATGCAAAGTTGTCGGCTGACAGACATGTGGTAGGGGGAGGAGGTGGGGGACGAAGTAGGGAGTTAAAGGTGTTGAACAATTGTTTTGGGTTGTGGGACTGTGAGGAAATGAGCGAGGAGAAATAAGATTGCTTAGCAGAAGTGAGGGCATCCCTGAGCTCCTGCATAGTTTGTTTATAGTGATTGAAGTCTTCTACAGCAGCGCTTTTTCTCCAGCATCTTTCTGCCACCCTGGAGTGCCTTTTCAGCTGTTTGATTTGTTCAGTGAGCCAGGGCTGCTGGTTAGTTTGGCGGGGGCGGGTGGTGGTGAGTGGAACGGCTGAATTCATGGCAGAGGAGACTACATTAAATAAGTAACTGGATGCTGCCTCAGGGTCAGTGTAGGAAGACAGGGTACTTAGAGGTTGCAAGGCCTCAGTCAGGGAATTCACATCCAGGTTGCGGTAATTCCTGCGCGTGACTGTATGGTGTAGTGTTGGAGGAGTTGACGGTAGAGAAGAATTGATTGAGAAGGTAAGAAGGTTGTGGTCTGAGAGGGGAAGCGGAGTGTTATGAAAGCTTGAAATAGAACAGAGGCGGGTAAAGACAAGGTCAAGAGTGTGGCTGTCTTTGTGGGTGGAAGTGGAGGACCATTGGGCGAGGTCAAACGAGGAGGTGAGAGAGAGCAGTTTGGTGGCAGTAGGGCAATTAGTATCGATGGGTATATTAAAATCTCCAATGATGATAGAGGGTATATCAGTGGAGAGGAACTGGAGAAGCCATGCTGAAAAGTGATCAATGAAAGTAGAGGCTGGACCGGGCGGGCGGTAGATAATAGCAATCTGAATGTGGTATGGAGAGTAGAGACGGACAGCATGAACTTCAAAGGATGAGAGTGCGGGCAGTGGTGTGAGTGGCTTAAAGGAACAGTGTTCAGAGAGGAGGATCCCCACCCCCCCTCCATGTTTGTGACCAGGTCTAGGGGCATGACTAAATTTTAGACCACCATATGATAGAGCAGCTGGAGACACCGTGTCTGATGGAGTTATCCATGTTTCAGTGAGCCCCAGGAAGGTGAAAGTGTTGGAGATAAACATGTCATGAGTAAAGGCCAGTTTATTACAAACGGAGCGGGAGTTCCATAGAGCCCCAGATATGGGGAGGGGAGAGCTGGGAAGAAGGGGGATGTCAATAAGATTGTAGGTGTTCTGGGAGGGGAGGTGGTGAGGTTTGTTATTGGTGGAATGAGTTGTAGTCTGAGCAGTGTGAGGTCTAGGAGTGGGCCCTGGGTTCGGTGATATGTCCCCAGAAGCCAGAAGGAGTAGTAGGCAGAGCAGAGAGATGTGGGGGTGGGACTTGTGTGTATGCAAGTTAGGTTTAGTGAGAGCAGAGGAGGGGTAGTGTGAGCACAGAAATAGGAATAGTTCGTGGCTAGAGAAAAGGGGAGACGATAGCAGAGAGGGAGCAATCTGTATGGTGTTGCTGACAGTGGGAGGATGAAGTGACATGTGGATTTTCAGGAACAGAAGGCAAAAAGAAGCGGTTGAGAAAGACATTTTAAACATTCTGAAGGGATCTACAGAGCGATTGATAGCTGACAGCAGGAGGGTGGGGTATGTTTAGAAACAGGAATTGCAGAAACAAGCAAGCATATGGTGAAACAGATAAAAAACAGTTAAGTAGCAAACCATGTGATCAAAGTGCCGAGTCTCCTGGCAGTTCCTTCTGTTCCCTTCTGGTTCAATTCTGGTATAATTTGGGTCTTTAGCTGTGCACTTCAAATCATGCACTTAAAATTAATGCACATCTGACTAAAGTCATATCTGACTTAGAGACTAGATTAAGTAGACAGCAGAGGGGATGGAGATGAGTGCTGGAATGAGGATCAGGTGTGAATGGCCAGGCCTGGGCTGTGGAAGGCTGGGTCAGTCTACAGACATGCAAATTATGACTAATTAATTAGGTACACATTGCAGCATAAGGCCTGGCACCAGGAAATGGTCACAATTATGTATGCGTACCATAAAGTTAAAAGCAATGCAGGTAAAGTTGAACATAAGCAAGATTTGTTTGATTGCAGAGAGAAATTGCATGAAGACAGATATAAAATCAGATGCAGATGCAGATCATATGCGTACCATAAAGTTAAAAGCAATGCAGGTAAAGTTGAACATAAGCAAGATTTGTTTGATTGCAGAGAGAAATTGCATGAAGACAGATATAAAATCAGATGCAGATGCAGATCATATGCGTACCATAAAGTTAAAAGCAATGCAGGTAAAGTTGAACATAAGCAAGATTTGTTTGATTGCAGAGAGAAATTGCATGAAGACAGATATAAAATCAGATGCAGATGCAGATCATATGCGTACCATAAAGTTAAAAGCAATGCAGGTAAAGTTGAACATAAGCAAGATTTGTTTGATTGCAGAGAGAAATTGCATGAAGACAGATATAAAATCAGATGCAGATGCAGATCATATGCGTACCATAAAGTTAAAAGCAATGCAGGTAAAGTTGAACATAAGCAAGATTTGTTTGATTGCAGAGAGAAATTGCATGAAGACAGATATAAAATCAGATGCAGATGCAGATCATATGCGTACCATAAAGTTAAAAGCAATGCAGGTAAAGTTGAACATAAGCAAGATTTGTTTGATTGCAGAGAGAAATTGCATGAAGACAGATATAAAATCAGATGCAGATGCAGATCATATGCGTACCATAAAGTTAAAAGCAATGCAGGTAAAGTTGAACATAAGCAAGATTTGTTTGATTGCAGAGAGAAATTGCATGAAGACAGATATAAAATCAGATGCAGATGCAGATCATATGCGTACCATAAAGTTAAAAGCAATGCAGGTAAAGTTGAACATAAGCAAGATTTGTTTGATTGCAGAGAGAAATTGCATGAAGACAGATATAAAATCAGATGCAGATGCAGATCATATGCGTACCATAAAGTTAAAAGCAATGCAGGTAAAGTTGAACATAAGCAAGATTTGTTTGATTGCAGAGAGAAATTGCATGAAGACAGATATAAAATCAGATGCAGATGCAGATCATATGCGTACCATAAAGTTAAAAGCAATGCAGGTAAAGTTGAACATAAGCAAGATTTGTTTGATTGCAGAGAGAAATTGCATGAAGACAGATATAAAATCAGATGCAGATGCAGATCATATGCGTACCATAAAGTTAAAAGCAATGCAGGTAAAGTTGAACATAAGCAAGATTTGTTTGATTGCAGAGAGAAATTGCATGAAGACAGATATAAAATCAGATGCAGATGCAGATCATATGCGTACCATAAAGTTAAAAGCAATGCAGGTAAAGTTGAACATAAGCAAGATTTGTTTGATTGCAGAGAGAAATTGCATGAAGACAGATATAAAATCAGATGCAGATGCAGATCATATGCGTACCATAAAGTTAAAAGCAATGCAGGTAAAGTTGAACATAAGCAAGATTTGTTTGATTGCAGAGAGAAATTGCATGAAGACAGATATAAAATCAGATGCAGATGCAGATCATATGCGTACCATAAAGTTAAAAGCAATGCAGGTAAAGTTGAACATAAGCAAGATTTGTTTGATTGCAGAGAGAAATTGCATGAAGACAGATATAAAATCAGATGCAGATGCAGATCATATGCGTACCTGTAATGAGAAGAATGTGGTGTCAGTTCAGAGAATAAGGAGATCTCCTATGTGCACTTAAGTAGATCTTTCTGGTCTAATTTGGGTCTTTAGCATAAAGTTAAAAGCAATGCAGGTAAAGTTGAACATAAGCAAGATTTGTTTGATTGCAGAGAGAAATTGCATGAAGACAGATATAAAATCAGATGCAGATGCAGATCATATGCGTACCTGTAATGAGAAGAATGTGGTGTCAGTTCAGAGAATAAGGAGATCTCCTATGTGCACTTAAGTAGATCTTTCTGGTCTAATTTGGGTCTTTAGCTGTGCACTTCAAATCATGCACTTAAAATTAATGCACATCTGACTAAAGTCATATCTGACTTAGAGACTAGATTAAGTAGACAGCAGAGGGGATGGAGATGAGTGCTGGAATGAGGATCAGGTGTGAATGATAAAAAAATAATACTTGAGTGTTTACAAACATGGCTTTACCATATATTTTACTTTATTGTATAATGTACTCTATTTTTGACTCTTGGAGTTGACTTGTCAAAAATTAGGAGCATTATAAAGATTAAAGGCAAACTTTGATATGGATAAATATAATTAATATTTGATCTATTATAAAACATATATTTCATGATCAAACATCTAATCTGTTTATCAATTCATGTTCCTTTGATGACAATATGTGCAATCAATCTGTTTTAGCAATATTTCCTTTAATCTCCCTTACATGGTAATATTGAAAAAGCATTTAAAAGAAGCTGGTATAAAATGTGGCACACATCTCAAAACGGCAAAAGTATGCAAATAAAAAAATCCAGTTGTTTTAGATGGGCATTACAAAATGAAGCTTAATATATTGACTAAATTGTTTGGTATGGTGATCTAAGAGATTACAGTTTGTTTTAATTTGTTTTTGACCTTCTCATTTCACATGGCCCTGAAAAGACATGTGGCCACACTGGTCAGCTATCTATTGTTTTACATTTTTTTTTTTACCAAAGACATCAATTTGCAAATGATACAGACTAAAATATTTAAAACAATATTACATTGTAATACAAACTTTGAATATAAAATTACTTGTGTAGCCATCCTTCCAACATGGCTATCCGGTACCTGTACAAAGTACATACTATGTGTAATCATATTGCTGGAATTTGTGGTTCTATAAAATTTTGAAACAGTTAATTGCTAAATCGTTAACATAGTTTGCTGTGTTTGCAGTTTTCCCTCCTACATCTAGGTGGGGAATTCCTCTCACCAATAGGAGAGCATTTTTTTACACTTTGGAGAGTTTGTAACCAAATAGAAAGGCCCATTTGCAATTCATTTTTTCACCTGAGTTATCTCCTAGGAGATAATTTTCATATTCTCTGTAAACTAAATTTTCAACATTTTACAATTGAAAAAGTACCCAAAAATTGGTGAAAAAGTACTATCAAATTAATTTTGAGTATTTTCTTGCTTGCCGGTGACTTAAAAGGTATTTTATGACAAGTTGTAAAAATATTACCTTGGAGAAAACTCAGGAGAAAAAGTGAATTGCACATGGGCCAAAATGTCTTAGTCCTAGCTCTGAGAGAAGGAAGGTGCTAGAAACTGGGTTGAGTGAGCTGGGAGCAGAGGAGAATTGTGTGGAGGCCTGAAGGATGGAGATCGGAGTAGATTACACAGAACCATATAGAGATGAGCTGCATGTGAGGTGGAATTCCTTTCTCCAGTGATATGTGACTGCATCTTAGCTGAAGAGGAATGTTACAGATTACTACTTCATTATGTTTCTTCCTGCCTCATCTGAAGAAACTGTAAGCAACCTATTTGATTACTACAGTGCTCATCTGGTACTGAAACCAGTGTGTTGGTATATTTTAATATCTGCCTGCAGATTCACAAGGTCAGCTTTCAGTGAGTGATTTTTTTTGTGGATTGTAACTTTCACATAATCAGGCCTCCCAGGCCTTATTATTGTGCAATGCAGTTGTAGTTAGGACTAGAGACGAAAAACTCATATTGGCCTAACAATCTGCTCTAGGGTGTCTATACTTATCAGAAGAGGATCATTCATATATATCTAATAATCTAGCTTGTGTCATTTTCCTGCTGCTGCTCTACTCAGTGAATTGCCTTGTGGATTACAAATTATGTTTTATATATGAGTTTGGGGAAATTAGCTTAAATGGTCATCTGATTATAACAGATTATAATATCTATCTATCTATCTATCTATCTATCTATCTATCTATCTATCTATCTATCTATCTATCTATCTATCTATAAATATATATATATATATATATATATATATATATATATATATATATATATATATATATATATATATATATATATATATATATATATATACATATATCTGAATGTTCTGGTGATTCTTAAGGCCAAACAATTCCCAAAGGCTTTGGAGGTGTCATTCCCTATTGCATGCTTTTGCAAGCAACTGTTGGTATTCCATTATTGCCATAAATGTGACTTCAGACGCTATGACCTACAGTGGATTGTAAAAGTATTCGGCCCCCTTGAAGTTTTCCACATTTTGTCATATTACTGCCACAAACATGAATCAATGTTATTGGAATTCTACATGAAAGACCAATACAAAGTGGTGTACACATGAGAAGTGAAATGAAAATCCTACATGATTCCATACATTATTTACAAATAAATAACTGCAAAGTGGGGTGTGCATAATTATTCGGCCTCCTTTGATCTGAGTGCAGTCAGTTGCCTATAGACATTGCCTGATGAGTGCTAATGACTAAATAGAGTGCACCTGTGTGTAATCTAATGTCAGTACAAATACAGCTGCTTTGTGAGGGCCTCAGAGGTTGTCTAAGAGAATATTGGGAGCAACAACACCATGAAGTCCAAAGAACACACAAGACAGGCCAGGGATAAAGTTGTTGAGAAATTTAAAGCAGGCTTAGGCTACAAAAAGATTTCCAAAGCCTTGAACATCCCACGGAGCACTGTTCAAGCGATCATTCAGAAATGGAAGGAGTATGGCACAACTGTAAACCTACTAAGACAAGGCCATCCACCTAAACTCACAGGCCGAACAAGGAGAGTGCTGATCAGAAATGCAGTCAAGAGGCCCATGGTGACTCTGGACGAGCTGCAGAGATCTACAGCTCAGGTGGGAGACTCTGTTCATAGGACAACTATTAGTCATGCACTGTACAAAGTTGGCCTTTATGGAAGAGTGGCAAGAAGAAAGGCATTGTTAACAGAAAGCATAAGAAGTCCCATTTGCAGTTTGCCACAAGCCATGTGGGGGACACAACTACCATGTGGAAGAAGGTGCTCTGGTCAGATGAGACCAAAATGGAACTTTTTGGCCAAAATGCAAAACGATATGTGTGGCGGAAAACTAAGATTGCACATCACTCTGAACACACCATCCCCACTGTCAAATATGGTGGTGGCAGCATCATGCTCGGGGGGTGCATCTCTTCAGTAGGGACAGGGAAGCTGGTCAGAGTTGATGGGAAGATGGATGGAGCCAAATACAGGGCAAACTTGGAAGAAAACCTCTTGGAGACTGCAAAGGACTTGAGACTGGGGCGGAAGTTCACCTTCCAGCAGGACAATGACCCTAAACATAAAGCCAGGGCAACAATGGAATGGTTCAAAACAAAACATATCTATGTGTTAGAATGGCCCAGTCAAAGTCCAGATCTAAATCCAATCGAGAATCTGTAGCAAGATCTGAAAACTGCTGTTCACAAACGCTGTCCATCTAATCTGACTGAGCTGCAGCTGTTTTGCAAAGAAGAATGGGCAAGGATTTCAGTCTCCAGATGTGCAAAGCTGGTAGAGACATACCCTAAAAGACTGACAGCTGTAATTGCAGCAAAAGGTGGTTCTACAAAGTATTGACTTAGGGGGCCGAATAATTACGCACACCCCACGTTGCAGTTATTTATTTGTAAAACATTTTTGGAATGATGTATGATTTTCGATCCACTTCTCACATGTGCACCACTTTGTATTGGTCTTTCACGTGGAATTACAATAAAATTGATGCATGTGTGTGTGGCAGTAATGTGACAAAATGTGGAAAACTTCAAGGGGGCCGAATACTTTTGCAATCCACTGTATATGTTAGAACCTATTGCTAGAAGGTAAATTGTTATTTTTTTCCTTTATTACTGGGTCTTCAGAGCCAATAAAATTGCATAGCATTTTACTGCGGGCTTATGTGTATCACTGGAGGTTGTGGGTGTCACCAGAGTTGGATAAGAACAGGACTAATCTAACACAGCTACTCCTACGGGTGCACTACTGTAATGATCGCTGCTGCAGCAGGCATTGCTGGAAGTAGTAGTGCTGCAGCTCAGGTAGTTTTGATCTCTTTTCATGCAAGTTGCATAGCTTTGTCTGCCTTTCCCTGCTGTCAGCTTGTGACTGATTATCATTCACCTGTGTGGGAATCTGCATGTCTGCTCCCATTGGATGACCTCAGTATAAAGATCTGCTTCCTGTAGGGTTTCCTGGGGTTTTTCATAGCTTCAGTTTAAGCCTGCCTTGCTGTCGCTTCAGCCCCCGATCGTGTTTCTTGTTCTAAAGTTACTTTGCTGGTTTTGCATCATATATTGGTTCATTGCCCATATATATGCATACCAGCACGTTTATTATTTTCCTTGTATTCGTGTTACGTTGATACATCAGTGTCGCTGATGTATACGTACACGAACTGTTTATATCCTGTGTGCAGTTAGTCAGCTTTCCAGCACGTTTTGGTAGTTTGCGCATATCGTGAGCACCCGTGCTGAGCTAGTACCCTGCTCCTGGTCCTGTTTGTGGATTGCGTTCATCTCTGCGAAGAGATAGCGAATCCTTCTGAGTCCTGTTCCCTGTATTACTCCAGTCCTAGTCAGCGTTCCTGCTTATGTCATATATCGGTTCATTGCTGATATATACATATGTTAGTCAGACGTTACAAATAGTTTCATTGATAGCTGTAATTGTAATACGCTAGGAAAACATACTTATTGTATATTTATCTGTGTTACGTTCATCTATCTTGATCCTGCTATTTCCTGACTATCCTGTCCTGTCTTTGTGAGGCACGCCATCGCCGCAACGCATTGGCTGCCTCATTCCAGTCTGTGTTATTGTGGACGCTTGCTGTCACTAAGTAGTGGCTAGTTAAGCAAGCGTTCATTCTGTCTACCTGTCCTGATCTCCTCAGTTCTGGTTTATGCGCTCAGCGCTACTTTGCGCTGAGACGTTATAGCGAAAGTATTGTTTGTGGCTGTCGGATCTGCACCGGCTCTGTGCGCCACAATCTCCTATTGGAGTCAGTCCTCCCCTCCACTATACTAGGGATAGCCTGTTTCCTTGTGCTAGTGTGTGTACCTCCTCCACGCCAGCTCATGCGTTGCATGCTGACTGTGGAGAATACACCACCAAGCCTTACATTTTGAAAAACCCCATTACCAATCCCCATTGTGGGGGGGATTCCCAGAAAGTATGACACTGTTAATTATGGTTCCTGTTCCTTTAAGAAATTTGAAGAACTTAACTCTGAAACAGAAAATGAGTTTTTCTCTGAATGTGCCAGGTTCCTGGCCAATCCCTATCTCCAAGCGACTCCTGTTTCAACCTGGGCACTCCAACTAAGTTATATTTTGTTTAAAGGGGAATTATTCCAGTGGGCTTTTAATGTTCTCAATCATTCCGATTTGAAAGAGAGACCGCTGGAATTTCTAGCGTTTGTGATCCATAACTGGTTGCGCATAGATCCATTGCCTTTTCCTCTTAATGAACTCCTGGCAGCAGGCCAATCAGCTTCTCCTTCAATTGCTTGCAAAAATGTTCAGCAAGCAGAAAGTGTTACTGATAATTTTCCTGCAGCCTTGAATAAATCACCAAAAACAGCAGGGTCTAAGGCAAAACGCAAACGTTCTAAGAAACGTGTCCGATCTGCAGAGTCGTTATCCTTAGCGACTGGGACCTATAATGAAATTCTGCCATTAACAGATAATGAAATGCAATTGTCTTTCAGGGGAGTTAAATGGACTTATGAAACTACTAATGAACTTTCCTCCCTGGCTAGGGAAAATAAAGATTTTTGTTTAAAAGAATTATCTGAGTATGATTATGAGGAGATATTACAGAGTATTGAACAAATCAACTTATTTGTGAAGCAAGGAAAGTTTGCATACACTACAGTTCAGCACTTGCTACAGGTATTGGAGATTCTTAGGAATAAGGAATCTGCCAATCACCTGCTAATTAACCCAATATATGTCCCTGCTACAATTATATCTGCAAACCATGATCTGCCTGTTAAGTATGCTTGGAATCCTCCATTTGAGAAAGGAGAGATGGAAGCTCTGGTCAATGAATGGAAGAATGATTCAAGTTCATTTTGTCAATTTTACAGTGCAAAAAGTGAATTAGTATTGAATGCATGCATTAAGTCTGCCTATAACCTAATAAAAACTGGTGTGTGTGGGTATGACTTTGTGGCTCCATTGATTGATGTGTGGGAACTGATTTTGGATGATTTTTATGTGATTTCGAATTCGCAAATTTGGCGTTCTGACCCGCCTGCTTCAGCACCTTTGGCTGATTCAGCAGGTGATTCGGAGCTCTCTTTGTGTGAAATTGAAGTTCCTGCAATTCCACCCTGTACCATGGGTAACTCAGTGTTACTTACCAGTAAAACAGAAGCCACTGATACATTCTTAACCTTGCCCTGCGCAAATTTCTCAGCAGAGAATCCAGAGGTCCTGCTGACTTCCGAGTCCAGCCTAGCCAGTACTCATGACTCTTTGTTCAGTGAAACAGACACCAGAAAAATCTTGCCTGTCTCTGCAAACACTTCTGCAGAAATTACCTGTGTTAATAAAGTTCAACTCCTGTCTGATCCAGCAGATGCCAATAGATGCACTACATCAGTTTCCGAGTCCCAGCAATCCTGTCCAGAAACCTCAGAACCCCAGCATCTGAATTTTCCAATTTCACAATTGAATGGTGATTTAGATGCGCAAACATTGTGTTTTGATCTTCCTGTTTCTACACCTCACTCTAGTTTCGTGAATAACTCAGAGCGTCTGCTATGTGAATCCGAAATCGCAGAATTATTACTGTGTTCAGAAAATGTTCCAGTAAATTTGCCCTGTACCATGAATTGTGCAGTAGATCTCTCCAATGAAACTCAGGTCACAGAATCATTATGCTGTCCAGCAGGTGCTTCCATGGTTTTGCCCTGCAATATGGACTGTTCAGTGATCCTGTCCAGTGAAGCTGTGGTCGCAGAGTCTTATGCTTCACCCAGTACTTTGGATACTTCAAACCCTCTAGCAGAGGAGTCTGAGGCACTGCTTACCTCAGTTGGTGTTGCAGTAATATTCACTTGTCTAGCAGCTGTTTTGGAATTACAGTCTGCTCTAATAAAACTTGATGAATTTCTGCCCAGCGAAGCAGAAGCCATTGAAATATTGTCCTCGTCAGCAAGTGTGTTAGATACCTTGCCCTGTACACAGTCTGATTTAACCAATGTTGTTGAGTCTCTCTCCAGTGTTGTAACAACCGAGGAACTCCAGCCCTGTCCTCTGAATGTTTCAAAAGTCTTGCCCTGTAACATGGATAATTCTGATTCTCTGGTCAAAATAATAGAAATCTCAGAATTTCAGTCCGGTCTAATGAGTGTTCCTGAAACCCAGCCCTGTATCCTGAAAGATTCTGGTTCTCTGGCCGCTGTGGCAGAGGTTCCAAAGTCCCCTTCCTGTCCAGGGAATTCCTCAGTTTTGCCTAGTCCAGTGGGGGCTGCTGCAATACTGACTTGTTCTGCAGCGCCTCATGAGCTCCAATCCAGTGTATTAGATGAGTCTCTGTCCAGTCCAGAGGTAGTTGTGGAGTCCCTATCTGGTTCAGTGCATACATCAGAAGATTTGTCCTGTCTTGTTAGTGCCCCTGAATCTGATTTGTTACTGACTTTGCTGGAATCAGCGACATCTAAGTCTGATCCTGCATTCTCATGTAAAAGTCCAGTAGTTGCGAAGTCTAGTCATGATTTTTTTTTGGCCAGTCCTGGTTTTGGTCCTGTCTTGGCTGACCCTGAGGCTCACAGTTCCTTGACATGCCCAGAGGTTTCTCTTGTGCCAGTGTGCCCAGATGTTCTTTGTGTGCCAGAATGCCCAAGTGTGTCTAAGGTGTTAGCGTGCTCTGATGCTTCCTTAGTGGGAACATGTTCTGATGTTGCCAGTCTGCCTGCATGCCCAGAGATGGTTCTGGTCCCTGAAAGCCCTGATATTGATGTTTGTCCTTGTGGCCCTGACTCGGGAATTGCCCTAGGTTCCATAGGGGTTCTTGATAGTTCTCCATGTGAGCCTAAGGGGCATTCTGACCTATGGGGATCTCTTTGGAGCTTCAAGGTGTTCTGGGAGGTCTCTGAGAAAACTTGTCCTGGTGCCTTGGACTGGTTCAACAGTGGGTTTTGTGTTGGTAAAGACAGTACCGGTGGGCATTGCAAAGGCTTTGGCGTTTCTGAACGGTTCCTGGAAGGCGGTGGGTATCGCTCAGGGAGTTTCGGAGGGCTTTCTTCTGGAAATCATGGTTCTGATGGGTGTCACACTGGGGCTTGTAGTACTGATGGGCATGGTTCTGTAGGTTCTGGTTCTGATGGGTCCAGTCTTGTGGGGACTGATTCTGGAATTCGGTCTTGCCGGGCTGTCCCGGTCATCATGAATTATCAGTCAGACTGTTTTGTTGGGAATTTCAGTTTTGAAAAGCGTCTGGAATCCGCTTTTAAGGGCGGGGGTACTGTAATGATCGCTGCTGCAGCAGGCATTGCTGGAAGTAGTAGTGCTGCAGCTCAGGCAGTTCTGATCTCTTTTCATGCAAGTTGCATAGCTTTGTCTGCCTTTCCCTGCTGTCAGCTTGTGACTGATTATCATTCACCTGTGTGGGAATCTGCATGTCTGCTCCCATTGGATGACCTCAGTATAAAGATCTGCTTCCTGTAGGGTTTCCTGGGGTTTTTCATAGCTTCAGTTTAAGCCTGCCTTGCTGTCGCTTCAGCCCCCGATCGTGTTTCTTGTTCTAAAGTTACTTTGCTGGTTTTGCATCATATATTGGTTCATTGCCCATATATATGCATACCAGCACGTTTATTATTTTCCTTGTATTCGTGTTACGTTGATACATCAGTGTTGCTGATGTATACGTACACAAACTGTTTATATCCTGTGTGCAGTTAGTCAGCTTTCCAGCACGTTTTGGTAGTTTGCGCGTATCGTGAGCACCCGTGCTGAGCTAGTACCCTGCTCCTGGTCCTGTTTGTGGATTGCGTTCATCTCTGCGAAGAGATAGCGAATCCTTCTGAGTCCTGTTCCCTGTATTACTCCAGTCCTAGTCAGCGTTCCTGCTTATGTCATATATCGGTTCATTGCCGATATATACATATGTTAGTCAGACGTTCCAAATAGTTTCATTGATAGCTGTAATTGTAATACGCTAGGAAAACATGCTTATTGTATATTTATCTGTGTTACGTTCATCTATCTTGATCCTGCTATTTCCTGACTATCCTGTCCTGTCTTTGTGAGGCACGCCATCGCCGCAACGCATTGGCTGCCTCATTCCAGTCTGTGTTATTGTGGACGCTTGCTGTCACTAAGTAGTGGCTAGTTAAGCAAGCGTTCATTCTGTCTACCTGTCCTGATCTCCTCAGTTCTGGTTTATGCGCTCAGCGCTACTTTGCGCTGAGACGTTATAGCAAAAGTATTGTTTGTGGCTGTCGGATCTGCACCGGCTCTGTGCGCCACAATCTCCTATTGGAGTCAGTCCTCCCCTCCACTATACTAGGGATAGCCTGTTTCCTTGTGCTAGTGTGTGTACCTCCTCCACGCCAGCTCATGCGTTGCATGCTGACTGTGGAGAATACACCACCAAGCCTTACAACTACACTTGCAAATAAATGTTCCAGTACATGTTTTTAAGGCATTTCCAAATCATTTATAAGTTGACACCATTAATATGAACAACTGTAAATCAGATAATATTTATAAGGATGTCAATTAGGTAAAAATAGTTCTGAATTAATGCAAATTGTGTGTACAAATGTATGAAGCTTGAAAATGGACTGATCAGACCACCCCAACATGGAATTTAATTGGTCCATTTTCAAACTGCAATAATTTGCATAATCCTGCACTAAATCAGAACTATTTGACCATCTATAAATATATACTATACATTTTCCTCCGTTAGGACTGGTTCAAACTGGAGGAAAAACAAAATGGAAAGGATCCTAAGGGATGCGAACGTTAGCCTATGGATTCATTCACATTGGTCTGTTAGAAAGGATCTGTTCCAAATGATCCACTGAACAGACCGTAAAGTTGGTTATGCAGTAAATTTTCCGGGCAGCTGAGCACAGTGGAACAGAAAGGGAAGCTGAAGCACTGCATTGCGGGCAGTGAGAAAACGCCTGTGAAAAGTCCCTTAGCACGTCTAAAAGAGCTTTTTGCGCACAAAGTTATGCACGCAAAGTTTTGCGCGCGCACTGCACAGACCGCAGGGCGCTCTGCGCAAAGTGGCCATTAAAGCCTATGGGACTTAGTGCGCGCATAGGACTTTGCGCGTGCAAAACTTTGCACGCGATCTGATTGAGAAATCCGGTGCTAACCTACTTAGCACGCTGGTTAGCATGTCTAAAGACTTTAGATGTGCTAAGTAGGTTAGCACCGCTTTGTGAATCAAGCCCTATGTGAGTTTGACCTGCCAGCTATACTATATCATTAGGGTCAAATTTGACCCTTTACATCACAGTCAGCAGGCACAGGGTAGCCAATCAGGCTACACTCCATCCTGGAGCCCCCCCCCCCCCCCTTATAAAACGCAGGCAGCGCCAGCCTTTTCACTCACTCGTGTGGCTGCAGTAATTAGGAGGGTAGTAAGGGAGAGAACCTGCTGACATGTGTTAGGCTTGTTAGGTTGCTCCTTCTTGCTGATTTTATTGCTAAAAAGCACTCCTCATCCTCAACAGCTCTTTTGAGAGCTGATGTTGTTCTTGTCACAGCTGCTGGTGGGACCTTGGCCCCTTGGTAATTTCTACTGTGCCACTGCCAGGCCCAGCACATTCAGTGACTACCTGTGTGTGTGTGACAGCTGCACATTTGTAATACCATTCACTGCATACCTACCTGTTCAGTGCACCTACCTACCTACCTGCCTACCTACCTACGTGAGCGCATGCAGTGTCACTGCACCTGTTCACGGTACCTGTGTGTGTGACAGCTGCACATTGTATTGATACCAGTCACTGCATACCTGTTCACTGTACCTGTGTGACTGAACATTGTATTAGTCAAGTCAGTGCACATACCTTTCAATTCATCCCCCCAATATGGGAAAACCAGGAATAGGCAGAGGCAGGTCTGTTCGAGGTCATGCTGTTGTGATTTTGTGCGGCCCTGAACCAAAGTACGGTTTCAGAAGGCGCATGCCATCAACCCCCAAGATTGTCAGAATGTAGTTGACTATTTAACACAGAACACCTCATCTTCCTCAGCTTCTGCACAGAAGCGTGACATATCTTCCTCCTCCTGCTCTGATTCTGGCACCCCACTTAACACTCAGTTGGCTGCCACCACCACCAAAGTACCATCACCCCAGGGCTCAGCGGTGTGGAAATTTTTGTGTGTGTCTTCTTCAGATGAGAGCAATGCCATCTGTACTCTCTGCCACCAAAAATTGAGCCGTGGAAAGACCAAGACCCGTGTAGGGACAACTTCCTTACGAAGGCACATGATGACAAAGCACAAACTGCAATGGGATGACCACCTGAGGAGAAGCAGCACACAAAAGCAAAGCCACACACCGCAGTGGAAGATACCATCACTCAATTATTTCTCAAAAAAGTTCATACCCAAACTGTACCCTGATGTTGAAAGGCAAGTGGTGTCATCTCTGGCACACAGCGTTGGGTCAAGGGTCCATCTGACCACGTGGTCTGCAAAGCACAGTCAGGCCTGTCCGAAGACAGCTCCCACACACAGCATCTCTGCCTGCACGCCTGTGACTGCCCGCCCCATGACTAAGTCAGTCCCCACACAGGATCTCTGCCTGCAGGCCGCTTGACTGCCTTCTCTGCCACCACCAACAGGGTCCAGGACACCAGTCAAATTGCTGAATTTTTAAGGCCACTGCTAGAATAATTTTTCTAGTGCGTGCACATGCCTGCCTAATTTTTCTGGCTTTTCCTGCAGCTGCAGCAACAAAACAAAAGGCATGTACATGTGTCAATTCCCCTTCGTGATCATTACCTTGCCGCGGTGAAGGGGCTTGCGTATCACAATGAAGCAATGGCCACCGGCTATATCAGTGTGTAGGGGGGGGGGGGGTACACTCAAGATAATAAGGTCGTTGCTTCATTGTGGACAGACCAAATTCGATCAACTGGACAGTCACTGTTCTGTCATTGAGCTACCACAGCCCGGCGACCGTATGGGCTGGAAAGCCGCCATCACCTGCACCCTCGCCATGGTGCGCACCAGTGCAGCACGGCCGTCACTACACAAACTGCTGTGTGTGGTGCGTTACACCGTGAGTTTGGTGTGTCAGTGTGAAGCAGTACACTAATTACACTACCTGATTGATGTATACACATGCAAGATGTTTTAAAGCAATTTAGGCCTCCAATTTAGCATGCAATGTGATTTCTGCCTTTAAAACGCTTCTTTGCGTCAAATCCAGATTTTTGCCTCCCCATTGAAGTCTATTGCGGTTCGCTAAAGTTCATACGAACCAATTTTTTTGCAGAGGTTCGCGTTCGAGGTTCGCAAACCGAAAATCTGAGATTCAAGCCATCTCTAATGCATTTAGAACAAAACTCATCTAATTGCGCAGACAGTCTGTTTATCACCTTTAGGTATCCACTATTGCCTGGTTACCCACTGTATCACCGTGCACCTTAGGGGTCACCCAGCATCAATCACCTGTGCACCCCACACCTCCAGGGAATGTGCTCACCTTAAATATGTGCTGCCTAGTGTCACGATTGGTGTCAGCAACACAGATATTTCTGATTATTGGTGGTCTGCAGTATCACCAATAATACAGATGCTATACCTGATTATATGGTGATCTGCAGAATCACCAATAATACTAGTATAGCCTGACACGTGACAACCAGTGGAGGATCGTGTTTTAGGTGTAACAGTGATACAGATGAGAGAGCCTACCCGAGGAGCGGGTGACCCAGCCTGCAGCTGATGCTCACCTAATGGCGGGGTGAGTCAGACAGTACTGCAGGCAAGAAGGCTAAAGTGGATGATACAATAATGCTTGATAACTGGTCTCCTATAGACCAAGTGATTCAGAGTGTACTACAGTGAAGTAGTGTTTGGTGCACAGTATAAGAGAACTACAGTAAAGCTGTACACAAGCTCTCCTGAAGGACAGATAGTGTGGACTGTCTTGCAGCCTAGGAGTAGTTGATACAATTGGTACTGTAGCCCTGGTTAGATTCAGGCATTACTGCAGCCTAAGCTGGAGTGAGGCAGACAGTACTGCAGCCTAGCTGGAGTGACCGACAGTACTGCAGCCTAGCAGGTGACACAGATAGTACTGCAGCCTAGGATACCTGAGGAGCAGGTATCCTGCCTAGAGAGCAGAATCCTACACCCAAAAGATTGGTGCAGGAAACTGATTTCCCTCACTGGTGGCAGGGCCCACCAGTGCGGGTAGAGTGGTCAGACAGGCAGAGTTTGGCAACGAGCGGACAGACAAAGTACAGAATCGGAATCGGATTCAACGTCAGGGACAGGCTGGGTCAGCAACGTGAATCAGATAGACGGAAGTACAGAATCGACAAACGAAAGAAAAGTCAGAGGAAGCAATAGGTCATAACAAATAAACAATGCACTAGTACTTTAAGCTATCAACAGAATCTAGCTAAGTGTGAATTCCCAGCTCCGGCTGGTTCTAACACACTTTGGGAACTGACTGAGGTCTGAGAGCTAACACAAATATAGTATACGCAACAGCAGACGCGGAGCTACTGCCAGGCCTGCTGTATATACAGGGAGTGCAGAATTATTAGGCAAATGAGTATTTTGACCACATCATCCTCTTTATGCAAGTTGTCTTACTCCAAGCTGTATAGGCTCGAAAGCCTACTACCAATTAAGCATATTAAGTGATGTGCATCTCTGAAATGAAAAGGGGTGTGGTCTAATGACATCAACACCCTATATCAGGTGTGCATAATTATTGGGCAACTTCCTTTCCTTTGGCAAAATGGGTCAAAAGAAGGACTTGACAGGCTCAGAAAAGTCAAAAATAGTGAGATATCTTGCAGAGGGATGCAGCACTCTTAAAATTGCAAAGCTTCTGATGCGTGATCATCGAACAATCAAGCGTTTCATTCAAAATAGTCAACAGGGTCACAAGAAGCGTGTGGAAAAACCAAGGCGCAAAATAACTGCCCATGAACTGAGAAAAGTCAAGCGTGCAGCTGCCAAGATGCCACTTGCCACCAGTTTGGCCATATTTCAGAGCTGCAACATCACTGGAGTGCCCAAAAGCACAAGGTGTGCAATACTCAGAGACATGGCCAAGGTAAGAAAGGCTGAAAGACGACCACCACTGAACAAGACACACAAGCTGAAACGTCAAGACTGGGCCAAGAAATATCTCAAGACTGATTTTTCTAAGGTTTTATGGACTGATGAAATAAGAGTGAGTCTTGATGGGCCAGATGGATCGGCCCGTGGCTGGATTGGTAAAGGGCAGAGAGCTCCAGTCCGACTCAGACACCAGCAAGGTAGAGGTGGAGTACTGGTTTGGGCTGGTATCATCAAAGATGAGCTTGTGGGGCCTTTTCGGGTTGAGGATGGAGTCAAGCTCAACTCCCAGTCCTACTCAGGCATGGTCGGAAAATTCCGCGGAATTATTAATTCCGTGATTCCGGTCGGAATTAATAATTCCGATTGTGTTAGTCGGAACGGAATTTCTCAAACGGAATTCCGCGGAAATTTATAATTCCGACGGAATTTTCCGGAATCACATCAAAATTCTCTCTCATTCTCTTATATCATCCAGTAGGGAATTGCAGATTTTCAAAACAGCTTATATACCATAGCTGGGATTTGAACCCAGGATGCAGTGTGTAGTAGGTATCTGTCTTAACCTCTAGACCATGAACCACACTACATGGTAAAGCTATCCTAGCATAAACCATACTACCATTATGATCAATGCAATAGAAAAAGTAGTATGATTAAGGATTGGTACTTTTTGAAAAGCATGCTTATATACCATAGCTGGGATTTGAACCCAGGACACAGTGTGTATCTGTGTTACCCTCTAGACCATGAACCACACTACATGGTAGTAGGTATCTGTCTTACCCCCTAGACCATCAACCACACTCAGGGCCGGGCCGAGGCAGAGGCTGGAGAGGCTCCAGCCTCAGGGCGCAGTGTAGGAGGGGGTGCACAATTCATTCAGCTGTCATTCCCAATTGTGTTTGAAGCAGAAAGAAATAAGAAAAGGTGATACATGGCAGCGACTGCAAGCCAGATAAGTAGCGATTAAGGTGTTGGGGGGGTTGGGGGCCCTGGGGCACCTCTTAGTGTAATAGCAATCAGTGTGTGATGGCTGGGGTGGGAGGGATGGGGGGCACACTTTGCTGTCTCAGCCTTGGGTGCTGAAGGACCTTGTCCCACCTCTACATGCTAAAGCTGGCCTAGCATGTACCATACTACCATTATGATCAATTCAATAGATATGCTATGGTATATAACCATGCTTTTCAAAAAGTACCAATCCTTAATCATGCTACTTTTTCTATTGAATTGATCATAATGGTAGTATGGTTTATGCTAGGACAGCTTTACCATGTAGTGTGGTTCATGGTCTAGAGGTTAAGACAGATACCTACTAGCTACTACACATTGCATACTGGGTTCAAATCCCAGCTATGGTATATAAGCATGCTTTTCAAAAAGTACCAATCCTTAATCATGCTACTTTTTCTATTGAATTGATCATAATGGTAGTATGGTTTATGCTAGGACAGCTTTACCATGTAGTGTGGTTCATGGTCTAGAGGTTAAGACAGATACCTACTAGCTACTACACACTGCATACTGGGTTCAAATCCCAGCTATGGTATGTAAGCATGCTTTTCAAAAAGTACCAATCCTTAATCATGCTACTTTTTCTATTGAATTGATCATAATGGTAGTATGGTTTATGCTAGGCCAGCTTTACCATGTAGTGTGGTGCATGGTCTAGAGGTTTAGACAGATACCTACTAGCTACTACACACTGCATCCTGGGTTCAAATCCCAGCTATGGTATATAAGCATGCTTTTCAAAAAGTACCGATCCTTAATCATACTACTTTTTCTATTGCATTGATCATAATGGTAGTATGGTTTATGCTAGGATAGCTTTACCATGTAGTGTGGTTCATGGTCTAGAGGTTAAGACAGATACCTACTAGCTACTACACACTGCATCCTGGGTTCAAATCCCAGCTATGGTATATAAGCATGCTTTTCAAAAAGTACCGATCCTTAATCATACTACTTTTTCTATTGCATTGATCATAATGGTAGTATGGTTTATGCTAGGATAGCTTTACCATGTAGTGTGGTTCATGGTCTAGAGGTTAAGACAGATACCTACTAGCTACTACACACTGCATCCTGGGTTCAAATCCCAGCTATGGTATATAAGCATGCTTTTCAAAAAGTACCGATCCTTAATCATACTACTTTTTCTATTGCATTGATCATAATGGTAGTATGGTTTATGCTAGGATAGCTTTACCATGTAGTGTGGTTCATGGTCTAGAGGTTAAGACAGATACCTACTAGCTACTACACACTGCATCCTGGGTTCAAATTCCAGCTATGGTATATAAGCATGCTTTTCAAAAAGTACCGATCCTTAATCATACTACTTTTTCTATTGCATTGATCATAATGGTAGTATGGTTTATGCTAGGATAGCTTTACCAGGTAGTGTGGTTCATGGTCTAGAGGTTAAGACAGATACCTACTAGCTACTACACACTGCATCCTGGGTTCAAATCCCAGCTATGATATATAAGCATGCTTTTCAAAAAGTACCGATCCTTAATCATACTACTTTTTTTATTGCATTGATCATAATGGTAGTATGGTTTATGCTAGGATAGCTTTACCATGTAGTGTGGTTCATGGTCTAGAGGTTAAGACAGATACCTACTAGCTACTACACACTGTGTCCTGGGTTCAAATCCCAGCTATGGTATATAAGCATGCTTTTCAAAAAGTACCGATCCTTAATCATACTAATTTTTCTATTGCATTGATCATAATGGTAGTATGGTTTATGCTAGGATAGCTTTACCACGTAGTGTGGTTCATGGTCTAGAGGTTAAGACAGATACCTACTAGCTACTACACACTGCATCCTGGGTTCAAATTCCAGCTATGGTATATAAGCATGCTTTTCAAAAAGTACCGATCCTTAATCATACTACTTTTTCTATTGCATTGATCATAATGGTACTATGGTTTATGCTAGGATAGCTTTACCATGTAGTGTGGTTCATGGTCTAGAGGTTAAGACAGATACCTACTAGCTACTACACACTGTGTCCTGGGTTCAAATCCCAGCTATGGTATATAAGCATGCTTTTCAAAAAGTACCGATCCTTAATCATGCTACTTTTTCTATTGCATTGATCATAATGGTAGTATGGTTTATGCTAGGATAGCTTTACCATGTAGTGTGGTTCATGGTCTAGAGGTTAAGACAGATACCTACTAGCTACTACACACTGTGTCCTGGGTTCAAATCCCAGCTATGGTATATAAGCATGCTTTTCAAAAAGTACCGATCCTTAATCATACTACTTTTTCTATTGCATTGATCATAATGGTAGTATGGTTTATGCTAGGATAGCTTTACCATGTAGTGTGGTTCATGGTCTAGAGGTTAAGACAGATACCTACTAGCTACTACACACTGCATCCTGGGTTCAAATCCCAGCTATGGTATATAAGCATGCTTTTCAAAAAGTACCGATCCTTAATCATACTACTTTTTCTATTGCATTGATCACAATGGTAGTATGGTTTATGCTAGGGTAGCTTTACCATGTAGTGTGGTTCATGGTCTAGAGGTTAAGACAGATACCTACTACACACTGTGTCCTGGGTTCAAATCCCAGCTATAGTATATAAGCTGTTTTGAAAATCGGCAATTCCCTACTGGATGATATAAGAGGAGGAGGAGGAGGAGGAGGAGGAGATTTTAAAATTTTCTGACGGAATTCCGTGTATCTCGGAATTCCGCGGAACGGCTCAGGAATTCCCTCGGAATGAAACGGTAGCGGAATTTCGGTAGTGGCGGTATGCAGAATTGCCACGGAATCGGAAATTGGCTATTCCGACCATGCCTGGTCCTACTGCCAGTTTCTGGAAGACACCTTCTTCAAGCAGTGGTACAGGGAGAAGTCTGCATCCTTCAAGAAAAACATGATTTTCATGCAGTACAATGCTCCATCACACGCGTCGAAGTACTCCACAGCGTGGCTGGCAAGAAAGGGTAAAAAAGAAGAAAAACTAATGACATGGCCTCCTTGTTCACCAGATCTGAACCCCATTGAGAACCTGTGGTCCATCATAAAATGCGAGATTTACAAGGAGGGAAAACAGTACATCTCTCTATACAGTGCCTGGGAGGCTGTGGTTGCTGCTGCACGCAATGTTGATGGTGAACAGATCAAAACACTGACAGAATCCATGGATGGCAGGCTTTTGAGTGTCCTTGCAAAGAAAGGTGGCTATATTGGTCACTGATTTGTTTTTGTTTTGTTTTTGAATGTCAGAAATATATATTTGTGAATGTTGAGATGCTATATTGGTTTCACTGGTAAAAATAAATCATTGAAATGGGTATATATTTGTTTTTTGTTAAGTTGCCTAATAATTATGCACAGTAATAGTCACCTGCACACACAGATATCCCCCTAAAATAGCTAAAACTAAAAACAAACTAAAAACTACTTTCAAAAATATTCAGCTTTGATAATAATGAGTTTTTTGGGTTCATTGAGAACATGGTGGTTGTTTAATAATAAAATTATTCCTCAAAAATACCACTTGCCTAATAATTCTGTACTCCCTGTATACCCAGCAAGCTCCACAGCACTGCCCCCATCCCTCAGCCAATCCGGATACCCGCTGGAGTCAGCTGATCGCAGGATCAGCTGACTCCTCTCTTAGCTGCATAAAGTTCCTGTCGCTCTGCTCGCGCGCGCGTAGCCCTTCACCTGTGAGCAATGGAAGGACCAGGCATAACTTGAGCTTTTAACTGTGAAGCAGAAGCGGCCGGCTGATACCCGGAGATAGCCGCCATGATGCCGCTAGTCCCAGCGGCGGCATCTCCGCTATTCTTTACACCTAGTAGGGATGATCGGAAAGAGCAAATTCCGTTTCCGCCGGAATTCACGGATTCCGCCAGCGCTAAATTCTGTCGCTATGAAAACTCTGCCGGATTTTTGCGCAATTCCGTGGAATTCTGGATTCCGACGGAAAAATTAAAATAATCGCAAATGGAACCTTGTTTATGCTATATGGTAGCCCGTAGACCCTATTAACTGTTCCCTTCCCTCCCTCCCTCCTCCCAGAGGGTCTCGTCTTCCAGGGAATTGTAGGATTTCAAAAGCCAGCTTGCATACCTTGGCCGGGAATTGAACCCAGGTCTAGTGCTTGGTATGTTTGGTAGGTAGCTCTCTTCACCACTATACCATCACCAACACTGCATGCTGAAGCCAGCCTAGCATGTACCTGTAACGATTGTGGGATTCTCTCTGTGATCAGGGCACGAGACGTGCGCTGACACTGCGGAAATCCTCCACAAGCGTAGAATTTGCGGGAACCCAACAAAAGGTGCAATGCACCTGTAGAGGGAAATTCCTGTCGACAGATGGAGCTGTGGAGTGCAGAGGAACCGCTCCTCTGCCCTACCACACATGCCAGACAGGAATTGCACGAAGGGAAGAAACGTAGGGCAAGATAGCCCTGAAGGAGATCGAGCAAAGGGACAGATTGTATGTGTGTGCACCAAACTAGTCGCCAACCCGCGACGGTGCATACACAACAGCAGATAGGAAGCAGGAACGCAATCGCGAGAGAGGCGATTGCCAGAGGTGACACAAGGCTACAGCAAGGCAGAGCACGAGAGTAGCAAAGGCACAGCAAATAACACAATGAGAAGACAAGGAAAATAACAAACGCTAGCTAAACGCGAACACCGCACTCATTCGCAACAGTGCACGCATTTATGCGCAGTCCCCGCGTGATAAGCACAACAGAGACAAGCACACCTAACTAACCACGGACAGACAAACATGAAACAGAGGACGCGAGCGCTTGCTTAACGGTTACCTCACCGAGCCTCCAGCAAGTGTTCGTAGCAGACAAGACAGATACACGAAAACAGGAATAAGCGAGCGATAGGATCCACAGCACTAGCGCAAGTGGCTAGTGCGATCCAGGAAGACAGAACAGAAGGATCCACAGCGCTAGAGCAAGATGCTAGTGCGATCCAAGTACAGAGTAGCAGACCAGAAGGATCCACAGCACTAGCGCAAGAGGCTGGTGCGATCCAGGAAAACAGATCAGAAGCGGCTACCAGTAACAACCGCTGTTCCGGTTAGCACCCAGACACACAGAACGATTTCCTGTCGACCACCGCTGGGACAGGACAATCGCAACAGACAAACAAAACAGATAAGCAATCCTAATTGCACTAGGGGAACCTGCCTAGTGCAGTCCCAGGAATTACTCTAGACTAATCTTCAAACAAAGAGCAAGGCTGACACTCCAGGCGAGTGTTACACAGGACTAACTCTTATGACCAGCAACTTACTGTGGGAAACATAGCTCTTTATAGAGCAAGCCCACAAAGGATGTGGCTAGGCAATCTGCATGAAAAACTTATTTAAATTACTCAGCAGCAAGCTGCACAACTGACAAAAGGTCTCTCTTCCAGAGACCTGCAGAATACAGACCTGAACAGTGGTCAAAAGGCTGCCTGCCTGCGCAGGCAGCCCAGCGGATCCTCACAGTACCCCCCCCCCCCCTCTAGGGTCGGATTCCAGACGACCCTCAAACTGATATCAACAAAAGACTCTAACTGAAGGTCAGGACAGCCCGACAAGGCCCAATTCCAGAGTCAGTCCAGCCGAAACCGACCTCATCGGAAGCAAACGCCACCAAAACATGTCCATCAGTACTACCAGTCTCAGTATAACACCCATCAGGACTGTGAAAGCCAGAGAAGAAGCCATCGACACCCTCCAGACAATACCCACCACCTTCCAAGGAGCGTCCGAAAATACCAAACCTGCCACAATACCTATTCGAAGTGTCCCTTACAACACAAAAGCCACTGTTGGTCTTATCCAGGGTACCAAGCAAAATTTCTCCCGGAATCTCCCAGAACCTTTTGAAGCTCCACAGAGATCCCAAGAGGGCAGGACAATCACCAGGCTCACATGGAGAACTATCAAGGACCCCTATGGAACCAATGACAATTCCGGATTCAGAATTACGAGGACACCCATCAAGATCAGGACTTTCAGGGACCACTTCTGAGCATGCAAGCAGGCAGGCCATATCAGAGCATGTCTCCACCGAGGAAGCATCTGAGCATGCTGGTAACCGAGGCACACTTGGGCTTTCTGGGTCACAGAGCACATTGGGGTACACCAGCACAGGAGAAACCTCAGAACATGTTGGGGAACTGCCAACCTCAGAGTCCAACACGACAAGACCAAAACCAGTACCGGGCAGAGAATCATCATGAGCAGTGGTCTCAAGCACTGGACTTTCAAAAAAAAAAAACTCTGACTCAGGCTTAGAAGTCTCAGTGACTGTAATGGTATCTGACAAAAACTCCTCATTGACTACGCATAACTGAAGCTCCACCAGAGCTGAAAAAGTAGCCAGCAAGGCAGCAATGCCTACTGAAGTGGGCAACACCTCAGAAGGACTTGGGGGGCAGGAGACATCTCCTACAAGTTCTGCACCCTTTGGGAGGAACTCGGAGGTCTCCAGGACATCAGGCAAGACCTCAGGAACATCATTTTTCAAGTTTTCTAAGAAGGATTCTGAACTATCCATGTTACAGGGCAAAACTGGAACTTTATTTTGTGGACAGGGCAGATGTCCCAGGGAAGGTTCCACCAAAAACTGAGACCGAACTTCATCATCATGAGCGGAATGTACAGGAATATTTACTGGAACACACACTGACTCCCTAACTTTAATCTCACTGCACCCAGAATTCTGCGTAGCAGTCAAACTAGCTTGCAACTCCAAAACTGCAGAAAAACAGGTGAGTATGGTGGCAATACCTAGACAAGCCTCTAGGGACACTGCAGGAGACTCTAAACAAGGCCATATTAACTCATCCAGAGTACAGGGTGCAGAATCAGCATTTTCCTCAGAACAAGAAAGGGACTCACAAATGTCAGTGTGATTGGACATCATATTGTTATTCATGGTACAGGACAGGCTCAGAGAAACTTTCTCTGGACCCAGAAAAGATGCTTCAGAGTCAGATTCACAAAACCGAAGCGCTGTCTCACTCTTAGATTCGGCTAACAATGTCAAATCCGAGGAGTCAGAACGCAAGACTTGCGAATCAAAAATCGCTTTAGGTTGTGAAACTGACGCTTCCATAGCGCAAACCTCCGCGATCTGCGGGGCAGACTGTAAGGCGTTCAGGATAGAAACACTGGAGCAACTGTCACCAGGCAACGGGCCCCTACAGGTGTGAACAGGGGGAGACAAAGACGCATCTGCAGTAGAAATAGCGACAACATCAGGAAAAACTTTATTAGACATATTAATAATAATTTTGCCTGAATTGTCTCCATTGTGGTCTTTTGCTGTGGAGAGAGCCCACAGTGTTCCAGGTGCCCCTCCCCCCCTCAAACCAGGAGCCCCCTCTCGCCCCTTAATTGCAAAGCTGCTTAATTATAAGGACAAACTAGGAATACTTAGTGCAGCATGCAAAGTTCCTGACCTCCAATTCAATGGATCAAAGATATATCAGTATAAATATAAAAATATATCAGGACATCTCTTAACGAAATCCACAACCTTTTACAATGTCAAGAAGTGTGCGTGAGCTGCAGCTCCCATACAGCATGATATTCCCAGCAAAACTCAGAACTCAATATGAATCTAAAACTCACTTTTTCACTACTCCGGATGACGCAATAACCTGGATGGAGCAGAAGGGCATGAATGTGTCCACAGCACGACAATCTGTTGCTAGGAAGTGATATCCCTGTCTTTGTAAAGCACATATACAACAGACGCTTGTACATACCATAAGGTATTCTGCCCTTCTGATCATCTGTACCTCCCCATCCCCCTTTTGTGGGAAGCATGTTGGCTAACTTCAGAGAGGAAGAAATTGTAATATACCTTTGGTATGTAATTGCAATATGCTATTTGAACATGGATCTTACAGTTATAGATGGTACCTAACATCAGAGGGCTCAACCCTCCCGATCTCGTCGGGATGGTCACGATTTGGGAGGGGGGGGGGCTCTCCCGCTATCATGGTATGAGCCCCCCAAGTCCCAGGCGGCAGTGGGCAGCGAGTAAAAAAAAATGATATAGGCGCCAGCTGCGCCTGAGTGGTATGCGGGATGCGGCCATAGCATTACTACCTCCCTCCCTCCTTCCCTTGAGATCTGACCCCATGTTTCCCCCGTTAGCAGAGTGCGCAACGAGCGGAGCGGGCTGTCATCTTACCTGCGTCCATGCACGCGTACTGATGCCCGGCTTCACTCTGCTTCCTGTGACGTCACACGGTACACGTGCACATACCACTTAGGCGCGGCTGGTGCCTCGATCATTTTTTTTTTGCAGTGGCACCCATCCTCACCATCCTCCCCACCCACGGGCACCCTTACCCTCCTCCCCACCCACGGGTAGGGTGTATGAGGGTATATTTAGTAAAAAAAATATAAGGGCATGAATATTAATTTTAAAAAATCTTCAAAAAACTATGGTAGGCGTGTGTTGGGGGTGTGGTTAGGGGTGTGGCCAGTGCCCCGGTTTCTTATTTTAAAATGTGGGAGGTATGCCTAACGGTTCCCTTAAAAGGAACAACTACTCTCAGGGCATGCACTGAACTATTGTTTATTTGGTTGGTAACTTGATAATTCCCCACTAGAAGGAATTATACCTGTTTCTACCACAGGGAAAAATCAAACAGTCTTTTATACCTCTGCATAATAGACCCTGATGCCCAGTAGATGGCAGTATAATCTATGAAGAAAGTGGTAGAATATGATATGATGTCTATGCCATCCTAACAGAAGCAATCTGCTCACTGCATTCTTAAAACTCAAGAGCTGTGGTTTACTGAGCTCTAAGGGACTAACCACTTGGAAAAAAACAATAATCCACCCAACTAGTTTGAAGCTTACTATGTCAATTATACTGTTTAAAAGCAATTTTGTATGGTTTATGTTCTGAATGAAAAATGCTTTATGTGTTCTACACGCTTGATCTAGTGTACCACGAAGGGGGTATGCTGTAGTTAGAATTTTCTGGCGTACTGTAGATCCCATAGTGTTATTACTGAACTCTATTACAAATAATAGCATAATCCACTGTTAGATATGGTAACAGTAAATTCGGGCGCCTGAGGCTAGTGGACAAATCGGGCGCCGCCATTCACTCCTATAATAAATATCGTTTAATGGGCGCCCGATAGGAAAAAAGGGCGCCGGAGAAAAATAACGTTTTAAAAGCGGCGCCCGGAGACTTAATGTTTTATTACTGCTTCTCATGATTACACATTATTTAATGATTTATACATTTTTAAATATTATTTTTAAACGAAAAACAGTACATTTTTTTTTTTACATTATTTTTAAACGAAAAAACCAACAGGGGGGTCTTAGGTTTAGGCACCAACAGGGGGGTCTTAGGTTTAGGCACCAACAGGGGGGGTCTTAGGTTTAGGCACCAACAGGGGGTCTTAGGTTTAGGCACCAAAAGGGGGTCTTAGGTTTAGGCACCAACAGGGGGGTCTTAGGTTTAGGCACCAACAGGGGGTCTTAGGTTTAGGCACCAACAGGGGGGTCTTAGGTTTAGGCACCAACAGGGGGGTCTTAGGTTTAGGCACTAACAGGGGGGTCTTAGGTTTAGGCACCAACAGGGGGGTCTTAGGTTTAGGCACTAACAGGGGGGTCTAGGGGTTAGGGGTAGGTACAGGGAGGGTTACTTAGGCACCAACAGGGGGGGTCTTAGGTTTAGGCATCAACAGGGGGGTCTAGGGGTTAGGGGTAGGTACAGGGAGGGTTACTTAGTAAAAAAAATTTTAAACGTTATTATACGTTTCAGTATTTAAACGAAAGATTAACGTTTTTACAATTGCCGATTTAATGCACATTATTTAATGATTTATAACTTTAAAAAACATTAATTTTAAACGAAATACAGTACAATTCATTTTTAAACGTTATCCATGCTTATCGTTAAAAACCCGGCGCCCTTTTTTCCCAGCGCCTCTTTTTAACGTACGCGTTAGATATAGCTCAGAAAGTAGTAATAGGATCTGAACAATATGATGTTACTGTAATTTCTTCAATTCTATATATCTGCTAAGCTTTACATACATTTATGACAGTAGTGCTCCATGAATCCCCCTTCTCCCGTTCCCCCCCTCCCCCCGTTTTTTGTTTCCCTGGTCTCTCACAATCCTATCCACCCCCTAATGGTGTCTGGTTGGTGGTTAATACTATGTTAACAAGTTGCGGGTACAGGGTAGCGGGCCTGTTAAACCCAGCTCCTCAGCAGTAGTTAGTAAAGGATAAGTTAGGGTAATAAGCTTCCTAGAGATGTCTCATTCAAGAAGCAGGGTGGGAAGGGTGCAGTGCAGTTTCTAGGCTAAAATGCACCCAGGGCGAGGGTGTAAAAATTGCGCCCCACCCAGAGCAAGGTATGGGTGCCCGCAGTATAGGTTAGCCAGGTCTCGTTGCACTTAGTATAGGTCTCCCCAGTATAGGTAGCCACGAATAGGTACCCCAGTATAGGTAGCCAGGCATAGGTGAGCCAGTATAGTTGCCCCCGGTATAGGTTAGCCAGGTAGGTGCCTCAAGTATAGGTAGCCAGTATAGTTGCCCCAGTATAGGTTAGATAGGCAGGTGCCCCCGGTATAAGTTAGATAGGTAGGTGCCCCAGTACCGGATAGCTAGGTTGGTGCCTCTAATATAGGTAGCCAGAATAGTTGCCCCCAGCATAGGTTAGATAGGTAGGTGCGGCGCCCTCAGTATAGGTTAGTTAGGTAGGTGCCTCCAATATAGGTAGCCAGTATACTTGCCACCTGTATAGGCTAGCTAGGAAGATAGGTGCCCCAATACAGGTTAGATAAGTGCCCTGAGTATAGGTTAGATAGGTAGCTGCCCCCCAGTATAGGTTAGATAGGTAGGTGCCCCTCAGTGTAGGTTAGATAGGTAGGTGCCCCCCAGTATAGGTTAGATTAGGTAGCTGCACCCTAGTATAGGTTAGATTAGGTAGCTGCCCCCCAGTATAGGTTAGATAGGTAGGTGCCCCCCAGTATAGGTAAGATTAGGTAGCTGCACCCTAGTATAGGTTAGATTAGGTAGCTGCCCCCCAGTATAGGTTAGATTAGGTAGGTGCCCCCTAGTATAGGTTAGATTAGGTAGCTGCCCCCAGTATAGGTTAGATTAGGTAGCTGCCCCCCAGTATAGGTTAGATAGGTAGCTGCCCCCAGTATAGGTTAGATTAGGTAGGTGCCCCCCAGTATAGGTTAGATTAGGTAGCTGCCCCCCAGTATAGGCTAGATTAGATAGGTGTCCCCCAGTATAGGTTAGATAGGTAGCTGCCCCCCAGTATAGGTTAGATTAGGTAGGTGCCCCCAATATAGGTTAGATTCGGTAGGTGCCCCTCAGTGTAGGTTAGATAGGTAGGTGCCCCCCAGTATAGGTTAGATTAGGTAGCTGCACCCTAGTATAGGTTAGATTAGGTAGGTGCCCCCCAGTATAGGTTAGATTAGGTAGGTGCCCCCTAGTATAGGTTAGATTAGGTAGCTGCCCCCAGTATAGGTTAGATTAGGTAGCTGCCCTCCAGTATAGGTTAGATTAGGTAGCTGCCCCCAGTATAGGTTAGATTAGGTAGCTGCCCCCCAGTATAGGCTAGATTAGATAGGTGCCCCCAGTATAGGTTAGATAGGTAGCTGCCCCCCAGTATAGGTTAGATTAGGTAGGTGCCCCCAGTATAGGTTAAATTAGGTAGCTTCCCCCAGTATAGGCTAGATTAGATAGGTGCCCCCCAGTATAGGTTAGATTAGGTAGCTGCCCCTCAGTATAGGTTAGATAGGTAGCTGCCCCCCAGTATAGGTTAGATTAGGTAGCTGCCCCCCAGTATAGGTTAGATAGGTAGCTGCCCCCAGTATAGGTTACATTAAGTAGGTGCCCCCCAGTATAGGTTAGATAGGTAGGTGCCCCCAGTATAGGTTAGATTAGGTAGGTGCCCCCCAGTATAGGTTAGATTGGGTAGGTGCCCCCCCAGTATAGGTTAGATTAGGTAGCTGCCCCCCAGTATAGGCTAGATTAGATAGGTGCCCCCCAGTATAGGTTAGATAGGTAGGTGGCCCCCAGTATAGGTTATATTATTTAGGTGCCCCCAGTATAGGTTAGATTAGGTAGGTGCCCCTCAATATAGGTTAGATTAGGTAGGTACCCCCCAGTATAGGTTAGATTAGGTAGCTGCCCCCTAGTATAGGCTAGATTAGATAGGTGCCCCCCAGTATAGGTTAGATTAGGTAGCTGCCCCCCAGTATAGGTTAGATAGGTAGCTGCCCCCCAGTATAGGTTAGATAGGTAGCTGCCCCCCAGTAGAGGTTACATTAGGTAGGTGCCCCCCAGTATAGGTTAGATAGGTAGCTGTCCCCCATAATGGAGGGGGGAGCCGGAGCCATGGGGAGGGCAGCCCGACCTTTCCCTGCCTTCCTCTCCTCTCCCGGGCCACCCTCCGTGCTCCCCCCTCAGATGCAGAGTGAGCAGGGAAGCGCTGTATACAACTCACCTTAAGGAATTCCCCTGTTTTTCAGATAGTCACAAAACGATGTCCCATATTGATCTAGCTGTAGTATCCAAGGACCTATTGCCATACATACATAAATGAGATCCATCATCTTTCACATGGTGTCTCCGATCACACTTCATTACTCTGTGTTCTCAACACTCCTGAATCGGGCTGTGCGGGCTTTGGAGAATCGGGGAAGGTTTGGTTGGAGTATGAAACAATCTTAACCTCCCTGGCGTTCTAATAAGATCGCCAGGGCGGCTGCGGGAGGGTTTTTTTTAAATAAAAAAAAAACTATTCCATGCAGCCAACTGAAAGTTGGCTGCATGAAAGCCCACTAGAGGGCGCTCCGGATCCGTAATTCTGATCGCCTCCGGTGACCAGAATAAACAAGGAGGGCCGCAATGAGCAGCCTTCCTTGTTTTGCTTACCTCGTCGCCATGGCGACGAGCGGAGTGACGTCATGGACGTCAGCCGACGTCCTGATGTCAGCCGCCTCCGATCCAGCCCTTAGCGCTGGCTGGAACTGTTTGTTCCGGCTACGCTGGGCTCGGGCGGCTGGGGGGACCCTATTTCGCCGCTGCACGCGATCAGGTAGCACACGCGGCTGGCAAAGTGCCGGCTGCGTGTGCTCCTTTTTATTTGGGGAAAATCGGCCCAGCAGGGCCTGAGCGGCAGCCTCCGGCGGTGATGGACGAGCTGAGCTCGTCCAGACCACTCAGGAGGTTAACTGAATGTAAGAATGTAATTATTGGGCTGAAAATGAAGGGTCAGCCACTGTGGATATTTGCTGGGATGCCAGTAAAGCGGTCTTGAGAGATAAATTTCATTCTGCAATGTCAGTTTTAAGAAATAATGATCAGACTTATCAGCAGTGTAAAAAAGGGAGTCTGAGGACTGTAGGAACCGTCTAATTGCTAATCTATCCCTTGAAACATTCACTGCTTGGGAAGTAGCTCGTAAAAACTGGAATTAACTTTATTAACTAATATAAAAAGGAAATATATATTTCAATCACAACAACAATTTGAACATGGCAACAAATGTGGAAAGTTACTGGCTTATTTTCTCAGAGCCCAATCAGATACTACAGCTATTCCTAGAGTTGACTTACCAGATGATCACTCTGTAACATTATCTGCAGACATTTCTAATACCTTTAAAAAATTCTATGAGAGAGTGTACTCCTCCCGTATAATGGCTCACTCAGATCTAACTTCTGAATTCTTGAACTCTATACACTTACCCACTCTAGAAGCAGTCGATACAGAACAACTAGACGCACCTATTAGCTCAGATGAAATATCTATGGCCCTCTCGCTGATAAATAAAGGTAAAGTGCCAGGCCCAGACAGAATACCAGTGGAGTGGTATATTAAAAATAGAGTTGACTTGGTTCCAAGACTGACCACCTTAATCACTGACATATACAGCAAAGGTGCACTTCCGGAATCAATGCGGGAGGTCCTCATCACACTAATACTAAAACCAGGAAAAAAACCATTTGAATGCGACTCCTACAGACCTATATCATTAATTAATTAATATTGACAATAAGATACTGGTCAAAGTATTGGCAATCAGACTTGAAAAGGTCATGCATAAACTCATTCACCCAGATCAATGTGCATTTATTTCTGGTAGGTCCACTAGACTTAAAGAGAATCTGTACTCTAAAATTCTTACAATAAAAAGCATACCATTCTATGCATTATGTTCTCCTGGGCCCCTCTGCACTGTTTCTGCCACTCCCTGCTGAAATCCTGGCTTGTAATTGCCAGTTTTAGGCAGTGTTTACAAACAAAAGACGTGGCTGCTAACAGCATGTGATAGGCTGTGAGTAGCTCAGTGTGTGAGTCATACATAGCTTGGAGGGGGCCTGGAGAGGGTGTGTATAGCTTCTATCCTATCACAAGCAGACCTGCACATTCCAGCCTGAGTGCCTGAGCCCAACAGAGCCGACAGAGGAAAGAAGATTAGATTATATAACAGAGATAACACAGCCACTGTGCAACTAGGAAAGGCTGCAGTAAGCCAGAGCACATTATAACAGGTATAGGAACTTATAGGATAGAAGAAATTAGGCTGAAAATTTTGTTACAGACAGGGATGGTCGTAGTCAGCCAACTTCGCTACGCTGGAAATACGCGTAGTTTTACGCAATTATGCTTCACCAAACTACGGCTTCGAAAACAAATATTCGTTTTAATGCATTTTGTAGAATACGCATTAAAATACGCAATTACGTGTAGTGCGAATCGTAGTGTATGCGGATACTTATGCCCGTGTGCAGAAAATTGTACGCATTAATTTTTTTTATAAATGCATATACTGGGAACCCTTCTATGCGTACATTCCCCTTTCCAATGCGTAAATTTGTATGCATACAATCGCATGCGGAAAATTAGACGCAAGTAACGCATTCGTAGTTCACTACGCAATACACATGTTAACTACGCATAGTGGGCGTAAGCTACGCGTAGCGGTAATTCGCTACGCGTAAATTCGTAAGCGAAGTTTTGAAACTTCGCCTATGAACTACGATGCGTAGATGCGAACTACGATGCGTAAATTCGTACTGGCGTAGTTTCTGCTCATCCCTGGTTACAGAGTCTCTTTAATATTCGGAGATTACTCTCTAACATTCAACATCCACATGCGAACTCGGGTACCAGGGTCATCCTCTCATTAGATGCTAATAAAGCATTTAATTCCATTGAATGGACATATTTATTACAAGTACTAGAGAGGTTTGGCTTTGGTCCCGGGTTTTGCAGGTGGTTTACACAGGGACGGATCTAGGGGGGAGCAAGCGGGTCTCTTGCCCCAGGCGCAATTTGTTAAATTCTTAAAAAGGCGGCAAAATGTGGATGGGGAATGGCAGTTTAGGCGCCAAAACCTGACCTTGCCCCAGGCGTAACTTGGGGCAACTTGGTCTAGATCCGTCCCTGGGTTTACAATCCTTTACAACAACCCGACAGCTAGGGTCAGGGTGCATCAAACTATCTCTCAGCCACTTCAGATATCCAGGGGTACTAGACAGGGATGTCCTCTTTCCCCCCTATTGTTCGCATTGGCGATAGAACCTCTGGTTCAAGCAGTCCGTCTGTCTACTAGTATACGTGGGCTTTCCATCAATCATATGGAGGAAAAAATCTCTTTATATGCAGATGACATGTTAATCTATTTGGCAGACCCTGGTTCTTCCTTGGTAGAGGTTCTTGAAATATACAAACAATTTGTACAAATATCAGGCCTCACGATCAATTGGAATAAGTCAGTTCTTTTTCCATTAGATCAATTTGATCATTCTACCATCTGCTCAACTTCCAAATTGCAAATTGTGAATCATTTCAAATATCTGGGGATATGGATACATAGGGATATACATAATTTCCTAGATCACAATTTAATTCCTCTCATAAACAGCACTACGTCAAAACTAAAAAGTTGGCTAGCACTTCCCTTAAACCTACTAGGTAGTCAAAATGATTCTAGCTCCAAAACTTCTATATGTGCTTAAAATGGCCCCATGCTGGATCCCGCAAAAATATTTTAAGAAATTGTACTCCATGGTCACCAATTTTCTATGGGCCGGTGGCTCTCCAAAATTGGCCCTTGTGATCCTCAGACTCCCTACCTCACAAGGTGGACTTGCATTACCTGATTTTTATGCTTATTATCTGGAATCCCAGCTGGTCCCAATTGCTAACCGGCTAGGCCCATGTAGAACCGATTCAGCCATGAACACCGAGGCTGATATTGCATCGTCCTATGAGGCACTGTGTAATGCGATATATAGGGGAATGGTTCCCATAGAAGATAAGGGTACCTCACTTATTAAAAATCCGGTGAGGATATACCACAAAGCACAAAGATTGTGCGACCCACTGCCGATGACCGTGTCTCCCAGTACCCCATTTTGGCTTAATGACAATCTTCCAGAGCTCCTAACAATCCCTGATATTTCCTTCTGGTGCAAGTACAATATTAAGTATGATAACCAATTGTATCATGATGGTTCCTTCAAGGACTTTATAACGTTAAGGCAGGAGTTTAATCTTCCTTGTCACTCACTGTTTCGATAATTTCAATTGCGGCATGCTGTTGGAGCACAATTAGGCCTGCAACAAGTCCTCCTAGTGCCCTCCTCACTAAAACTATTACTATTGAATAAGGAGTCAACAAAATTAATCTCAACATATTACAACTTTATTATGATGCATAGATATGCAAATCAATATGGATCCTATAAGGATAAAGGGTAACGGGTTGATCCCGAAATCACTGACTCAAATTGGGAAGAATTCCAAAATACATACTTTAATACGGTAATTGCATCAAAGGATAAGGTTATTCAAGTGAAGTGGTTGCACCACGCATATTTATCCCCTATTCGCCTAGCAAAAATGGGACAAACACAAAGCAGAACATGCTTCAAATGTGCAGCACTAGATGCTGATTGTATACAGGATCTTCTCAAAAAATTAGCATATTGTGATAAAGTTCATTATTTTCTGTAATGTACTGATAAACAGAAAGAATTTGCTTCTAAGGGTACAATGGTTAATTTGCATATATTCAGCAGTGTTGCTCTGGGAGACATCTCAAGCTCACTCTGTAACGCTCGGTGAAGCACAGAGAGGTCTGATTACCGGTGACCTGCAGCGTCACGGGGAATACAGACGTATACCAGATTATATGTGATCTGCAGTATCACCGATAATCCAATATACTGGCTAACCTCTGTTCACTGGAGTAGAGTGTAGTGTTAGGTGTAACAGTAACACTTAGAGGACTAGGCCTCAGTACAGTAAGACGTACTGTACAGATTACTTCCGCAACCCTGAGCTCTCCAAGACGGGAGGAGTCAGACTGCTAGCAGGAAGTATCTTCTGAAAGTCACCCTCAGGCGGAAGGGTTACTAACAGAACGAAGAACCCCCTCCAATGGTGAGGTCGGTTCTCGAGGTCGGACAAGCCAGGTCGTACACACACTGACAGATAAAGTACAAGATCTAGAGGCAGAGGCGGAGTCAAAGTACAGGCAGGGTTCGGCAACGGGGTATCAGAAATATCGGAGTACAAAATCAGGAGGCAGAGGCGGAGTCAAGGTACAGGCTGGGTTCAGCAACGGAGTATCAGAGATAACGAGGTACAAGGTCAAGGTTCAGAAGGATAGTCGAGGCAGGCAAAGGTCATAACAAATAATCACAATCAAACTAGTACTTTAAGCTATCAACAAATCTAGCTTAGTGTAGGATTACAGCTCCAGCTGGTCCCGGCACACTAACGGATCTGACTAACGGATCTGGGTGCTCCCACGTATGTGAACGCAACGCCAGACACCCAAGAAATGAACAGCCAGCAGTATATATACCCATACTGCTCTCCAGCTCCACCCCAAACACAGGACCAATGGGGAGTGGAGCCAGAGTCAGCTGACCAGCCTGGTCAGCTGACTCACCCATTCAGGCATATCTACCTCCTGAGTGCGCGCGCGCGCGCGCGTCACTCTAAAGCCTGAGGGACTATGAGTCCCAGCTGCAGTAGCCCCGTTCTGCGGTGTCTCCGCAGCGGGGACACCTGCCCCAACCGCCGCGTCCAACGCGGCGGCTTTTCCGCGTTCAGCCTGTCTCTCCACGGGGACAGCCGCCTCACGCTGGGAGGAGGCGGCTGCCTCCCCGTGCGAGCGGCCACTGCACGCGGGAAGAGCCGCCGACCGCTGGCTAATGGCGGCGGCTCTTCCCCGCTTACTTACAGTACCCCCCCCCCCCCCCGAGGAGTGGACTCCGGACAGCTCCTACCAGGCTTCTCGGGATGCAACGCATGAAACTCCCTTCTTAACTCGTCCGCATGCATGCGGTTCCCAGGTACCCATTGCCTCTCCTCAATGCCATACCCTTTCCAATGCACGAGATACTGTACTGAGTTCTGTACAGTACGTGAATCAATTATCTTCTCCACCTCGTATTCAGGTTGGGCATCTACCAACACAGGAGGGGGAGGAGTGGGACCCACCTGGACCGCTGGCTTAAGAAGGGAAACATGAAAAGACCTTACCCCCCGCATGCTAGTGGGAAGTTCGACATTATAAGTAACATTGTTGATCTTTTTGGTTATCGGAAATGGACCCACAAACCTGGGACCAAGCTTATTAGAAGGTTGTTTTAGGGCCAAGTGACGTGTGGACACCCAAACCGGGTCTCCTGGTTGGAATCTCCACTCCACCGACCGTCTCTTGTCGGCTTGACCCTTCTGACTCAAAAAGGCCTTCTCCAGGTTATTTCTTACTGTCCCCCACAGGTCCTTGAATGACCTTTGCCAGACCTCCAGGGCTGGAAACGGAGTGGAGGCTATAGGCAATGGGGAAAATTTGGGTGATCTTCCCGTCACTACTTGAAAAGGCGAAAAACCGGAGGACGAGTTTTTTAAATTATTTTGGGCAAATTCTGCAAACGGCAGAAATCTGACCCAATCGTCCTGTGCTTCAGCTACATAACACCTTAAGAACTGCTCTAATGATTGATTTATTCTCTCAGTCTGGCCATTGGTCTGAGGGTGATATCCAGACGAGAAAGACAGTTTTATGTCCATGAGCTGGCAAAAAGCTTTCCAAAAACGTGAGACGAATTGAACTCCCCTGTCTGAGACTATGTTTTCGGGAATACCATGTAATCGAAAAACATGCGTAATGAACAACTCGGCCAGTTCTTGAGCGGAGGGGAGTCCTTTTAAAGGTACAAAATGGGCCATTTTGCTAAATCGGTCGACCACGACCCAAATGACCGCCATTCCCTCAGACCTGGGAAGTTCGCCTACAAAATCCATGGACAGGTGGGTCCACGGTTCAGTCGGGGTGGGCAATGACTGCAAGGTACCGACAGGTGCCAGCCGGGAGGGTTTACTCTTGGCACATGTCACACACTCCTTCACATATTCCTTGCAATCCGCTGCCAGAGAAGGCCACCAGGCGCATCTGGCAACCAAATCTTGTGTTCTGGATGCCCCCGGATGCCCTGCATTCTTATGTGCGTGGAACATCTCCAGAACCTGAAGGCGAAACGGCAGAGGAACGAATAGAACCCCTGCGGGCTTCCCTTCCGGGATGTCCTGCTGAAAGGGACTCAGCGTCTCCCTCCAATCCTCCCAAGTTCCAGTGGCTGCCAGTATCAATCTCTGAGGAATAATGGTCTCAGGAACGGAGGGCTGTGCTGTCTCTGCCTCAAAGCATCTGGACAAGGCATCTGCCTTAACATTCTTGCTCCCCGGGGTATATGTAATGATGAAGGTGAACCTGGAGAAAAATAGCGACCATCGAGCCTGACGAGGGCTCAACCTCTTAGCCCCCTCGATGTATTCTAAGTTCTTATGATCGGTGTAAACCGTAATGGTATGCTCAGCTCCTTCTAACCAATGTCGCCATTCCTCGAAGGCTAATTTGATGGCCAGGAGCTCCCTATTACCAATATCATAATTCCTCTCTGCAGGGGAAAACCTGCGAGAGAAGTAAGCGCAAGGGTGCATTCTACCCTGCAAGCCTGATCGCTGAGACAGCACAGCCCCCACTCCTACCTCTGAAGCATCCACCTCCACAATGAACGGGAAGGACGTATCCACATGTCTGAGAATGGGTGCTGAACAGAATAGGCCCTTCAGAGTGGAAAAAGCATGTAAAGCCTCAGGAGACCAGTGAGTTGTATCTGCCCCTTTCTTGGTGAGACTTGTAAGGGGAGAAATGACTGTGGAGTACCCCTTTATAAACCGTCTATAGTAATTGGCAAAGCCAAGAAAGCGCTGAAGAGATTTCAACCCCACCGGCTGTGGCCACTCCAGCACAGCCGAAACCTTGGCAGGATCCATTGACAGGCCTGTGGTGGAAATTATATACCCCAAGAAGGCGACGGACGTTACTTCAAAGATACATTTTTCAAGTTTTGCATATAAGGAGTTCTGCCTTAACAGATTCAAAACAAACCTCACATGGTCTCTATGTTCAGAGAGGTTGTTGGAGAAGATAAGAATATCATCAAGATAGACTAAAACAAACTTCCCCAACACCTCTCTGAATACCTCGTTAATGAGTTCCTGGAAGACGGCCGGGGCATTACAGAGCCCAAAGGGCATCACCAGGTACTCGTAATGCCCGTCTGGTGTATTAAAGGCCGTCTTCCACTCATCGCCCTTTCTTATGCGTATCAAGTTATACGCGCCCCGCAAATCTAGTTTAGAGAAATGTTAGCGTCTGTAATTTGTGTGAACAAATCGTCTATCAGCGGCAGGGGATAGCGGTTCTTGACTGTAATTTTGTTAAGTCCGCGATAATCAATGCAGGGTCGCAGGCCTCCGTCTTCCTTTTTAACAAAAAAGAAACCAGCTCCAGCAGGTGACCGAGACGGCCGAATGAAACCTTTGGCCAAGTTTTCACGTATATAATCCTGCATGGCTACTTTTTCGGGTCCCGACAGGTTGTACAAATGACCCCGGGGGGGGTACACATCCTGAACGGAGGTCAATGGGACAATCGAAAGGGCGATGTGGGGGCAACTTGTCTGCTGCCTTGGGACAGAACACATCGGAATACTCGGAATATTGGTCGGGTACCCCTTCCACCTGAATTCTGGTTTGCCCCAGGGTCAACTTCCCCAAACACTGCTGAAAACAACGAGGTGACCAAGTAGTTAACTGCCCTGTGGCCCAGTCTATTTGAGGTGAGTGGAGTTGCAACCAGGGCATGCCTAGGATGATAGTGGAGGTTGACATGTGCAATACAAAAAATGATAATTGTTCCCCATGAAGTACCCCTATAGTGACCTTCACCTCCGGAGTCTGAGACAGTGCACGATTCCGTTGCAGAGGGGAATCGTCCACTGCTGTGACCTGAATGGGGGGTCTCACAGGAGTAAGGGGAATACCCAACTCCTGCGCAAACTCAAAATTCATAAAATTGGCCGCTGAGCCCGAATCAATAAATGCCTCAGTGGCCATAGACTTATTCTCCCATGTAACCGTACAAGGGAGCAGTAACTTCTTTTCCTTAAGGGGTGCAGTTTGTGTGCCTAGGGTGTCACCCCCCACTATTCCTAGGCAAACTCGTTTCCCGACCTGTTAGGGCAGTTTCGCACCCTATGCCCTGCTGCTGCACAGTACAGGCACAGCTGTTCTGTCATTCTTCGCCTTTGCTCTACCTGGGTCAGTCTCGACCGACCAATCTGCATTGGTTCGGGCGGCGGCAAGGCTGGGGAGGGAGAGACAGGCGGAGAAGGTGTTACTAGGGGTGTAGCGGACGGTGCCACATATGATGTCACCCTGACACGGTGACTGCCCCTAGCCTGCCTCTGATGGCGCAACCTGCGATCCACTCGGATGGCCGATGATATGGCCTCATCAACTGTCTTGGGCTCGGGTACTGTTAACATTAAGTCGGAGACCTCCTCCGACAACCCAGACAAGAAGTAATCCATTAATGCAAAGTTGTCAAATCTAGCCGTGACTGACCACCTACGGAACTCTGCCGCATAATCCTCAACCGAACCTCTGCCTTGCCGCAAGAGTTTGAGCTTCCGCTCAGAGGACGCAGCAAGGTCAGGGTCGTCGTAGATTACGGCCATGGCCTTAAAGAATTCTTCTACTGAGGTCAGAGCTATATCAGTAGAGGGTAGGTTATATGCCCAGGACTGGGAGTCGCCAGTCAGCAACGTCTTAATAAAAATGACCCGTTGGGTCTCAGTCCCCGAGGATCGGGGTCTTAACTCAAAATACGATAATACTCTACTCCTGAAATTCCAGATTATATGTGATCTGCAGTATCACCGATAATCCAATATACTGGCTAACCTCTGTTCACTGGAGTAGAGTGTAGTGTTAGGTGTAACAGTAACACTTAGAGGACTAGGCCTCAGTACAGTAAGACGTACTGTACAGATTACTTCCGCAACCCTGAGCTCTCCAAGACGGGAGGAGTCAGACTGCTAGCAGGAAGTATCTTCTGAAAGTCACCCTCAGGCGGAAGGGTTACTAACAGAATGAAGAACCCCCTCCAATGGTGAGGTCGGTTCTCGAGGTCGGACAAGCCAGGTCGTACACACACAGACAGATAAAGTACAAGATCTAGAGGCAGAGGCGGAGTCAAAGTACAGGCAGGGTTCGGCAACGGGGTATCAGAAATATCGGAGTACAAAATCAGGAGGCAGAGGCGGAGTCAAGGTACAGGCTGGGTTCAGCAACGGAGTATCAGAGATAACGAGGTACAAGGTCAAGGTTCAGAAGGATAGTCGAGGCAGGCAAAGGTCATAACAAATAATCACAATCAAACTAGTACTTTAAGCTATCAACAAATCTAGCTTAGTGTAGGATTACAGCTCCAGCTGGTCCCGGCACACTAACGGATCTGACTAACGGATCTGGGTGCTCCCACGTATGTGAACGCAACGCCAGACACCCAAGAAATGAACAGCCAGCAGTATATATACCCATACTGCTCTCCAGCTCCACCCCAAACACAGGACCAATGGGGAGTGGAGCCAGAGTCAGCTGACCAGCCTGGTCAGCTGACTCACCCATTCAGGCATATCTAGCTCCTGAGTGCGCGCGCGCGCGCGTCACTCTAAAGCCTGAGGGACTATGAGTCCCAGCTGCAGTAGCCCCGTTCTGCGGTGTCTCCGCAGCGGGGACACCTGCCCCAGCCGCCGCGTCCAACGCGGCGGCTTTTCCGCGTTCAGCCTGTCTCTCCACGGGGACAGCCGCCTCACGCTGGGAGGAGGCGGCTGCCTCCCCGTGCGAGCGGCCACTGCACGCGGGAAGAGCCGCCGACCACTGGCTAATGGCGGCGGCTCTTCCCCGCTTACTTACACACTCCAACCTGAATTATCGCAAATTCTTTCTGTTTTAGGAAAGCAAACTTTTGTTTTTCTTAACATCTTTGTAAGGGGGCTTTTAGGACCATTGTAGTCCCTTACACACTCCAATGAGTTCTGGGTCACCATGAGCTTGCTGGTTAGTCTGTGCCTCTCGGATTCACAAGCCCTACTCCATAGAGCCAAATTAATCCATGCCATGCACTGATGAGGAACAAACAATCCGAATCAGTCTGTGCATCGCTTCTCGGCCTTTTGGCTAGGACCAAGTGAGTTGGTACTTGCTTGTTTTTGGTCGGAGGGTTTAGGCTGGGGTCTCCTTTTGGGGGCCCCAGGAAGATCAGAGGGGTGAGGGCGATGTGGTGTGCTGTGAACAATGGCAGACTTTAAGAAGCCGCTGAGGAATTCGATGAGGATTCAGGTCGGGAAGGAACATTTGAAGGTGATCGGAATGAGAGTCGTGGCTGTCGAAGTTTTGAAGGAGATCCTTGGTGTCCAGGTAATGGATATATATGCGATGCAGGATTTTGTGGATATGGGCCAATATGTTGTCTCCTTTTATTCGGAGGAACGCTGTCTGGCTGTCTTTGAAAATTGGAAAATGGTGAAAGCTGAGGGGAGGTATCCTGTTTTGGAGAAGATGGAGGTGGACTTGCTGTTTGATGCGACGGTTAAGTATCTGACAGTACATCTGTTTAACCCTTTCTTAGAGACTCATACTGTTAGATCTTACCTGAAGAGATACTGCTCTGAGATAGGAAACACTGTGAATTTGACTAATTTGTATGGGATGTATCGCAGCAAGTTAAAATTTGAGGTGAAGCTGAAACCAGATCCGGATGGCTATGGTGGCAGTGTACACCCCCCGGCAATGTTTACTGTGGCGGGTGAAAAGTGCACCATAAGCTACCAGGGGCAGCCGAAGTACTGCTGTTACTGTTATATGTATGGGCACATGAGGGAGCATTGTCCTAATAAATCTACTTGCAGGTTCTGCAGGCAGAAGGGTTATCAGGCTTACGAGTGTTCAGCCCCCCGTGTGTGTGACCTTTGCGGGTTGGCTGAACACTTAGCCAAGGACTGCCCGTTGAATAGGGGGAGGAGTCTCTTCTCCTATGCTGCTGTTGCGAATGAGGGAGGAGTTGGTTTGGGAAGTGGGGTGAGCATACTGTAACTGCTGCTGCTGCTACTGTAGTTACTGAGCAGAGGGAGGTGTCTGAACCGGTGGCTGATGAGAGTGTGGGTGTGGATGAGCTGGCTGCAGAGGCTCCTGTGTCGGGTGATAGTGCTGTGGAGAGTGGGGTGACTGCTGGTGCTGTGAGTGATGTGATTGGGGAGGTGAGTGATGTGACTTGTGAAGAGGCGAGTGGCGTTGTGGAGGAAACTGAATTGTTTTCTGCAAGTGGCGAGGATAGGATGGCGCCGGAGGAGACTGGAGATGGCGGGGGGCGTGGCCAAGGGCCGAGTACCTTGCCGAGTGATTCTGTGGCGGTTGTGCGGGAGGAAAAACCTGTGACTGGGGAGGTGATTGGTGCGGATGGGGTGAAGGTTTCCGCTGTGAAGAAGTCTGTACAGGGGAGTATGGAAATCCCTGCAAAGCCGAGCGGAGAAGGTGGGGGGCGTGGTCAAGTGCCAGTGAGTGTCCTGAGTGGAGTGACTGTTGAGAGAAAGGAGGAAGGTGTGTCTGCTATGAAGGAGAAGGTGGAGTCTGGTAAGAAGGAGGCTGGGTCTGTGGCTGCAGGAAAGCAGAAGGAAGCGATCGGAGGTGCCGGAGAGCATGGTCAGGGGCCTGCTATGCAGAGTAGTGGGTGTGGCCATGCGCTGGTCCCAAAGATCGCTAAGGAAGGTTCTGCTGTGCGCAAAGAGCCTGTGAAGAGCGGGGTGACTGGTGGTTACAGTGGTGTAACTGCTGTGGAGAAAGGAGGTGCTGTTGCTGGAGGGAAAACACTGGTGAAGGAATCGGAGGGGCGTGATGGGACCAGTAGTTCCTCCAGCAAGGTGGTGACTGGGGGGTTGCAGAGTTCTGGAGAGAAAGTGGCGGAGAGTGACAGCTCTGAGGAGGAGAGTGAGGAGGAAAGTATGGATGAGGTAGATTGGGGGTCGCAAGTGGAGAGATTGGAGGCGCTGCTGGAAAAAGAGAAGGAGGAGGAGATGGACACCAGTGATGCTGAAGGTGGATGGACGCAGGTGGGTAAGAGTCAGCTTACGCCTGCACAGAGGAAGCAGACAGTGGAGAGACAACACAGTGAGTCTGTAAGAGTGGCGAAAAAGTTAAAGCTGGAGGAGGGGAGTGCTCCAGAGGTGCTGCTGTCCCCGAGTCCCTATGAGGTTTTGAGAGGGTTGCCGGATTCAGGAGAAGTTGGGGGGGCCTCTAGTCAGGATGATACACCACCTTTGAGTCCGTTTGGTCCTCTAAGGAAAGCTGTATCCAGAGAGTATGAGAGGAATGCTAAATGTGAAAACTGCAACAGTGTGGGGCATTTGATGTGTTACTGTCCAGCAGGGCTTAAAAAAGGGATGAAAGTGGAGGGGCGTCCAAATATGAATAGGTGGGGTTCAAACCCAACGGCAAGGGACTTGTATTTTTTTGTGAATCTTGTGGATGAGTGGTATGACTCACTATCAGCTGAGGAATATGCACAAAGGAAGGCTGATGTTTTGCAGATTGTGTTTAAGGTGGACTTCAAGGAAACTGCGAAGTTTAAAACTATGCCAGGTTGGTTATATCAGAGATTGAGAGAGTATTTCATGAAGGATTCTCAGTGGTATGCTAATGCTGAGACAATGCGTATGATCTGTTTTCACATGTTTAATTCATTTTGTTTCTAAAACTCTGTGTTTTTATTAAAAAGTAAAATACCTATGATGCTAGCATTCTGGTAAAACATCAGGATTATTCATGATGTAAAATTACTGGTTAAAGTTCAGCTCGCCTTCCCTTTGGGGTTGGATGGGTTTGGGCTATGCTGAGGTAAAAAAAAAAAAAAAAAAAATCTGAAACAGTCTGTATGCATGTTGGATTATTATGGCTCTGTACAAATTAACAAGCTGACACATCATTACATTCCAGCGGTTCTGGAGGTGTGTTTAGCTTCTAAGGGTACAATGGTTAATTTGCATATATTCAGCAGTGTTGCTCTGGGAGACATCTCAAGCTCACTCCAACCTGAATTATCACAAATTCTTTCTGTTTTAGGAAAGCAACCTTTTGTTTTTCTTAACATCTTTGTAAGGGGGCTTTTAGGACCATTGTAGTCCCTTACACACTCCAATGAGTTCTGGGTCACCATGAGCTTGCTGGTTAGTCTGTGCCTCTCGGATTCACAAGCCCTACTCCATAGAGCCAAATTAATCCATGCCATGCACTGATGAGGATCAAACAAACCGAAACAGTCTGTATGCATGTTGGATAATAATGGCTCTGTACAAATTAACAAGCTGACACATCATTGCATTCCAGCGGTTCTGGAGGTGTGTTTAGCTTCTAAGGGTACAATGGTTAATTTGCATATATTCAGCAGTGTTGCTCTGGGAGACATCTCAAGCTCACTCCAACCTGAATTATCGCAAATTCTTTCTGTTTTAGGAAAGCAAACTTTTGTTTTTGTACTGATAAATATTAGACTTGCATATATTTTAGATTCAAATACACACAACTGAAGTAGTTGAAGCCTTTTATTGTTTTAATATTGATGATTTTGGCATACAGCTCATGAAAACCCCAAATTCCCTATCTCAAAAAATTAGCATATTTCATCCGACGAATAAAAGAAAAGTGTTTTTAAAACAAAAAAAGTCAACCTTCAAATAATTATGTTCAGTTATGCACTCAATACTTTCTCAGGAATCCTTTTGCAGAAATGACTGCTTCAATGCGGCGTGGCATGGAGGCAATCAGCCTGTGGCACTGCTCAGGTGTTATGGAGGCCCAGGATGCTTCGATAGCGGCCTTAAGCTCATACAGAGTGTTGGGTTTTGCGTCTCTCATCTTTCTCTTCACAATATCCCACAGATTCTCTATGGGGCTCAGGTCAGGAGAGTTGGCAGGCCAATAGAGCACAGTAATACCATGGTCAGTAAACCATTTACCAGTGGTTTTGGCACTGTGAGCAGGTGCCAGGTCGTGCTGAAAAATGAAATCTTCATCTCCATAAAGCTTTTCAGCAGATGGAAGCATGAACCCACTTTTGAACCAGAAACAGTGGCAGAAACACCTGACCTGGGCTACAGAGAAGCAGCTGTTGCTCAGTGGTCCAAAGTACTTTTTTCGGATGAAAGTAACTTTTACATGTCATTCGGAAATCAAGGTGCCAGAGTCTGGAGGAAGACTGGGGAGAGGGAAAAGCCAAAATGCCTGAAGTCCAGTGTCAAGTACCCACAGTCAGTGATGGTCTGGGGTGCCATGTCAGCTGCTGGTGTTGGTCCACTGTGTTTTATCAAGGGCAGGGTCAATGCAGCTAGCTATCAGGAGATTTTGGAGCACTTCATGCTTCCATCTGCTGAAAAGCTTTATGGAGATGAAGATTTCATTTTTTCAGCACGACCTGGCACCTGCTCACAGTGCCAAAACCACTGGTAAATGGTTTACTGACCATGGTATTACTGTGCTCAATTGGCCTGCCAACTTTCCTGACCTGAACCCCATAGAGAATATGTGGGATATTGTGAAGAGGAAGCTGAGAGACGCAAGACCCAACACTCTGGATGAGCTTAACGCCGCTATCGAAGCATCCTGGGCCCCCATAACACCTGAGCAGTGTCACAGGCTGATTGCCTCCATGCCACGCCGCATTGAAGCATTTCAAGTCATTTCTGCAAAAGGATTCCCGACCAAGTATTGAGTCCATAACTGAACATAATTATTTGAAGGCTGACTTTTTTTGTTTTAAAAACACTTTTCTTTTATTGTTCTTATGAAATATGCTAATTTTTTGAGATAGGAATTTGGGGTTTTCATGAGTTGTATGCTAAAATCATCAATATTAAAACAATAAAAGGCTTGAACTACTTCAGTTGTGTGTATTTGAATCTAAAATATGTGAAAGTCTAATGTTCATCAGTACATTACAGAAAATAATGAACTTTATCACAATATGCTAATTTTTTGAGAAGATCCTGTACACTCTGTCTGGTCTTGGCCGCAAGTCCAGAAATACTGGGAATCTGTAATCCACTTTTTATCCACCAAACTGGGCCTGCCAGCTGTTCTCTCATTCCAGACGTGCATGTTGGGTATGCTGGGAGACATGACCTGTGGCAAATATAAGAAAATACTTAATAGAATATTGCTTTATTATGCCAGGAAATCATTTACTATACGATGGAAACAGCCTAACCCTCCTAAGGTTGAAGATTGGATAAAACTCTTCAATGAAGCTATCCCCTTATATAAACTTACTTATCAAGCCAGAGCCCAATTTGGTAAATTTGATAAAGTATGGAGTTTATGGGTGAACTCATCGGAGGTAGTTATCCCCAACCTCGACTTCACAGTTATGGTGCAAGATTTGCATTTGTAATTCACACAGGATAAAAGTGTAGCATAAATCTTAAATTTTATGTGACTGCTCAATGCATTACCCTAATGAGTGTGTAAATTGTACCCTACTATCTACACAGCTTAACGTATCCTTGTCTCATAAACAGCAAATGTATAATACCTATTAATGGCTCTACCTGATGGAGGAATTGTTTTGTTTTGTTGAACTCTTTGTTTTTTACTGTAAGTTTTGTATTTAAAACTCAATAAAAATTCTCTTAAAAAAAACAAAAAACAATGATGTTCTAGGTTCACTCATAGTGTAATTAAAATTCCAGTGTATTTGCGGTAGAAGTAGTTAGAATTAATCATGAAAACATAACAATCTTAACATTTCTAAAAATAGTTCTCTTGTGTTTTTCACACTTTTTGTTATTTCCTTTAGAAATATTTAGAATTAATCATGAAAATGTATTAATTTCAACATTACTAAAGACAGTTTCTTAGTTTGTTGTTGTTATCTTTTTCCAAATTTTTGTTGTTCACTTTATATTTTGAACAGATCTGGCAGGTACCAAAGAGTACAGAGCGTATAAATTATAAAATACAGAACTTTAAAGAGACTCTTAAGCCTCCAGAAAACGCAGTTTTTATGTTACAATGTTGTTAGGCATGAATGCCCCCCAGTGGCGTAGCTAGAAACCTCTGGGCCCCGATGCGGAATCTGGATGTGGCCCCCCCCCCCTCCTGGCAACAACCTCCCCCCCCCCTCGCAACACCCGAAGCACACACATATCCAAATCCCCATAGCTGTGCATGGCATGGCTATATCAATTCCGCTTTCCAGCAGCATGGCTGCCACGTTCAATTTGCAAACATACGCAGCACCCAGAGGAAATAGGGCAATTAGTAACAAGATGCCAGTCTGAAGGAAAATAATCGTTATGTGCACAGCATTCACCCGATAATAATTATTATGTGCGCAGCATTCACCAGAAAATCGTTATGTGCGCAGCATTCACCAGAAAATAATCGTAATGTGGGAGCATTCACCAGAAAATAATTGCAATGTGGGAGCATTCACCAGAAAATAATCGCAATGTGGGAGCATTCACCAGAAAATAATCGCAATGTGGGAGCATTCACCAGAAAATAATCGCAATGTGGGAGCATTCACCAGAAAATAATCGTTATGTGGGAGCATTCACCAGAAAATAATCGCAATATGGGGAGCAGTCACCAGAAAATAATCGTTATGTGTGCAGCATTCACCAGAAAATAAACGCAAAGTGGGAGCTTTCACCAGAAAATAAACGCAATGTGGGGGCATTCACCAGAAAATAGACGCAATGTGGGGGCATTCACCAGAAAATAAATGCAATGTGGGGGCATTCACCAGAAAATAATCGTTATGTGGGCAAAGTCAACAGAAAATAATCGTTATGTGGGGGCAGTCACCAGAAAATAATTGTTATGTGGGGAGCAGTCACCAGCAAATAATCGTTATGTGGGGGCAGTCACCAGAAAATAAGCGTTATGTGGGGGCAGTCACCAGAAAATAATCGTTATGTGGGGAGCAGTCACCAGAAAATAATCGTTATGTGGGGGCAGTCACCAGAAAATAATCGTTATGTGGGGGCAGTCACCAGAAAATAATCGTTATGTGGGGACAGTCACCAGAAAATAATCGTTATGTGGGGGCAGTCACCAGAAAATAATTGTTATGTGGGGGCAGTCACCAGAAAATAATTGTTATGTGGGGGCAGTTACCAGAAAATAATCGTTATGTGGGGGCAGTCACCAGAAAATAATCGTTATGTGGGGGCAGTCACCAGAAAATAATCGTTATGTGGGGACAGTCACCAGAAAATAATCGTTATGTGGGGACAGTCACCAGAAAATAATCGTTATGTGGGGGCAGTCACCAGATAATAATCGTTATGTGGGGGCAGTCACCAGAAAATAATCGTTATGTGGGGGCAGTCACCAGAAAATAATCGTTATGTGGGGCAGTCACCAGAAAATAATTGTTATGTGGGGGCAGTCACCAGAAAATAATCGTTATGTGGGGGCAGTCACCAGAAAATAATTATGTGGGGGCAGTCACCAGAAAATAATCGTTATGTGGGGGCAGTCACCTGAAAATAATCGTTATGTGGGGGCAGTCACCAGAAAATAATTGTTATGTGGGGGCAGTCACCAGAAAATAATCGTTATGTGGGGAGCAGTCACCAGACAATAATCGTTATGTGGGGGCAGTCACCAGAAAATAATCGCTATGTGGGGACAGTCACCAGAAAACCCCCTCGCAACACCCGAAGCACACACATATCCAAATCCCCATAGCTGTGCATGGCATGGCTATATCAATTCCGCTTTCCAGCAGCATGGCTGCCACGTTCAATTTGCAAACATACGCAGCACCCAGAGGAAATAGGGCAATTAGTAACAAGATGCCAGTCTGAAGGAAAATAATCGTTATGTGCACAGCATTCACCCGATAATAATTATTATGTGCGCAGCATTCACCAGAAAATCGTTATGTGCGCAGCATTCACCAGAAAATAATCGTAATGTGGGAGCATTCACCAGAAAATAATTGCAATGTGGGAGCATTCACCAGAAAATAATCGCAATGTGGGAGCATTCACCAGAAAATAATCGCAATGTGGGAGCATTCACCAGAAAATAATCGCAATGTGGGAGCATTCACCAGAAAATAATCGTTATGTGGGAGCATTCACCAGAAAATAATCGCAATATGGGGAGCAGTCACCAGAAAATAATCGTTATGTGTGCAGCATTCACCAGAAAATAAACGCAAAGTGGGAGCTTTCACCAGAAAATAAACGCAATGTGGGGGCATTCACCAGAAAATAGACGCAATGTGGGGGCATTCACCAGAAAATAAATGCAATGTGGGGGCATTCACCAGAAAATAATCGTTATGTGGGCAAAGTCAACAGAAAATAATCGTTATGTGGGGGCAGTCACCAGAAAATAATTGTTATGTGGGGAGCAGTCACCAGCAAATAATCGTTATGTGGGGGCAGTCACCAGAAAATAATCGTTATGTGGGGGCAGTCACCAGAAAATAATCGTTATGTGGGGAGCAGTCACCAGAAAATAATCGTTATGTGGGGGCAGTCACCAGAAAATAATCGTTATGTGGGGGCAGTCACCAGAAAATAATCGTTATGTGGGGACAGTCACCAGAAAATAATCGTTATGTGGGGGCAGTCACCAGAAAATAATTGTTATGTGGGGGCAGTCACCAGAAAATAATTGTTATGTGGGGGCAGTTACCAGAAAATAATCGTTATGTGGGGGCAGTCACCAGAAAATAATCGTTATGTGGGGGCAGTCACCAGAAAATAATCGTTATGTGGGGACAGTCACCAGAAAATAATCGTTATGTGGGGACAGTCACCAGAAAATAATCGTTATGTGGGGGCAGTCACCAGATAATAATCGTTATGTGGGGGCAGTCACCAGAAAATAATCGTTATGTGGGGGCAGTCACCAGAAAATAATCGTTATGTGGGGCAGTCACCAGAAAATAATTGTTATGTGGGGGCAGTCACCAGAAAATAATCGTTATGTGGGGGCAGTCACCAGAAAATAATTATGTGGGGGCAGTCACCAGAAAATAATCGTTATGTGGGGGCAGTCACCTGAAAATAATCGTTATGTGGGGGCAGTCACCAGAAAATAATTGTTATGTGGGGGCAGTCACCAGAAAATAATCGTTATGTGGGGAGCAGTCACCAGACAATAATCGTTATGTGGGGGCAGTCACCAGAAAATAATCGCTATGTGGGGACAGTCACCAGAAAATAACCGCTATGTGGGGAGCAGTCACCAGAAAATAATCGTTATGTGGGGCAGTCACCAGAAAATAATCGTTATGTGGGGGCAGTCACCAGAAAATAATCGTTATGTGGGGGCAGTCACCAGAAAATAATCGTTATGTGGGGAGCAGTCACCAAAGAATAATCGTTATGTGGGGAGCAGTCACCAGAAAATAATCGTTGTGGGGAGCAGTCACCAGAGAATAATCGTTATGTGGGGGCAGTCACCAGAAAATAGTCATTATGTGGGGGCAGTCACCAGAAAATAATCGTTATGTGGGGGCAGTCACCAGAGAATAATCGTTATGTGGGGCGCAGTCACCAGAGAATAATTGTTATGTGGGGGTAGTCACCAGAAAATAATTATGTGGGGGCAGTCACCAGAAAATAATCGTTATGTGGGGGCAGTCACCAGACAATAATCATTATGTGGGGGCAGTCACCAGAAAATAATCATTATGTGGTGGCAGTCACCAGACAATAATCGTTATGTGGGGCAGTCAGTCAGTCGCCAGAAAATAAACCTGTACAAATAAAAAAAATTCACTCACCTGGCCAGCCTCTGACGTGAGCTCCCCGACGTGCAGCCAGCCTCCCTCGTGCAGCTCCTCTAGCGACGATCCTGCAGCGGAGCAGCCAGTTTCTCTCTCGCTGACAGGCAGAGTGCAGGGCTACGGGAAGATGGCGCCCGAAGCCCTGTACTGGAGACACAAATAGTCTCTAGTGCAGGGCTTCGGCAGCCATCTTGCCGTAGCCCTGCTCTGCCTCCGGGAGAAACTGGCTGCTCCGCTGCAGCACCCTGCTCTGCCTCCGGGAGCCAGTTCCCGGGATTTCAACACCTGGGGGGTCCAGGCCCCCGGGCCCCTCCCCCGCCTCTTTAGGGGGTGGACCCAGTCGCCACGGCGACCCCTGCGACCGCGGGCCCTACGCCCATGCCCCCTCTAAAACGCTGCATCCCCACGGCTGAAATCTAAATTAACCCCCCCAAAACCACAGGGCAAAAATCCACAACTTTTCTGGTCGTAGATTTTGCTGCCCGGGGAGGCAGAGGTTTGGGCTGTAGCTCTGCCTCCATGCGCATCAATCAGCGCTGATTGCCGCCTCTCCTCCGCCCCTCTGCGGGGATGAAGCGTTTCAGAGGGGGCATTTATGCCTAACAACATTGTACAATAAACACTGCATTTTCTGGAGACTTCAGAGTCTCTATAAGTATTAGTTCAATATGGAAATGATTCACTTTATGTTTACTTTGCTCAGCTTTGTTCTGTTTTAAATGGAGAGGTGTACCATCAAAGTTTTGCAAGGAGTCCCATGATTTGTAGTTTTGACCCTGCATACAAATGTAATATTCCAGATGATATGAATTTTTGCTGAATTTACATATACGTTAATTATAAATGTATGCCAATTTTCATCGTAAGTTTGGACATCTTTAATGGCTGAATTTGTGCAATGACCTATACTTTTTTGTTCTGCAAAGAGAATAAATACAATTCTTTATAACTGAAGTCTCTTAGGCTTATTTAATTTCTGATTTTGGCGCCCAATAGCCAATGTCTGCATTAGTGCCTATGGGGCGCCCAAATTGTCCATTAGCTGCAGGCTCCCAAATTTCCTCCTTCCGATTAGTCTGCCCTGATTCATCCAAGTTCATAGTAAAAACATCCAAGTTCATAGTAAAAAGTTTTTGGCAGGTATGGAGTTAAATGCTTTCCACATAAATGCTGGTAGGTGCAGATCAAGCCACCATTTACTGTACAATAAAGCCTTCCCAAAGTACAGTATGCAAAACAAAAATATGATTTACATTTCTTAGATTACAACTAAAATACAGTGTTGTTGTTTTTTTTTTCCATTTCAGTGAAGATCAGTTTCATCACCATTTTCTCTATAGTTGGCACATTCCACAAAAACATAAGCTGGATATCCTATCTTATGATGGGGAAACATGTATTCCCTTCTGTTTATTTTATTTTAATTATTCATATCATTAGCAAACATAACGTCTCATTTAGCTAAGGAAGAAGAGTCTGGAGAATTGTATGATTAAAATAAAAATGCTTATCAATATTCTTACATTAGCTGCACGTTATGTAGTTAGAATATATTTATATTAATTGGAGAGATGGGCAATTTGTTGGAAAATGCCTGAATGTCAATTTAAGTCTCTTTAACAAGCAAATTCAACCCCTTAGGACCAGGTGTCTCTTTGACCTTCATGAAAATATTTTCAACTTGAAGGCTTTTATCATTTCTTTTTTTTTATTAATATTTTCCATAATAAAAAAACTGCTGCAAAACTCCTGGGCACAGAGTAGCAAAATGGTTTCTTAATTATAACTAAATTCATTTTCAGAATAAAACTTTTCTTTGGCATAGACTAAAATAGCTATTCTGTCATTGTGTTGCTCTATCAAAGGTGAAGTAGTACAGTGAAGCGTTGTTCACTTCATGTTCCATTAGCATGCAAGGAATAAAATCTGCATAGAGTGCAAGTGGGCAACACAATATCTAAATCATTAGCATTTTCACCTTGCAGTGCTAAAGTACCAGTAAAATTGCTGTGCGCTGCCTAAGGACAGCAATTTTACCGCTGGTCTGTGCATCAGGCCCATAGTGGGTTATATGGCTACATCCAATATTTTCTCTATAATTTTGGCCCTGCCCACCCAGTACCTCATTAGTTGAATGGGCAGTCAGGCACATATTTTCAGTCCAGTGAGAGACAGGGGACTGCAATGCATGACATTTCCACAGGGAAAGCTAGCGTTTATCTGTATGCTGCAACACATTTTTTTAGACAGATAAGTGACCACAAGGTAACTGAATTAAGCAGTTCACTGTAGTACAAATGAAGTAGCCATTTGTTACGGAGATACAGAAAATAAGTAGCCATGGCTTTGGATGGTGCATGAAAAATACTAAATTTGCTGATATTTTTGGAAATGTGTCAGAGGCCTTTCCTGTTTCTAACCTCGAGTTCAAAGCTGGCCTTGGACACCGTCCACTGGGTTTTCCTAGCAGAGGTTTTAGACAAACTTGGCTTTTACATTCCTATATTTTCTGTTATTATGGTCTTTTACTCCCCTCCCTCAGCCTCAGTAAATGTGGTTGGATGTTAGTAAGAAATTCATTATAACCAATAATACTAGACAAGGGTGTCCTTTGTCTCCCTTGATCTTTGTCCTTACAATAGAAGCCCTGTAGAGTCGATCTGAGAAAATCCTGACATAACAGGCATTGAGATAAATGGTATGTCCCATAAGATCAAGCTACATGCAGATGATGTCTTGTTATTTTTCACTTATCTCCCTAAAAAAATGTATGAACTCCTTAGCTCAATACTCAGCTGTATCTTCCTACAAGGTCAATAAAAAGTAAATTGCTTCTGCTGGGAATCAACTTCTCCACAGTTTGAAACCGCAGATTGAGCAGTCCTACCCATTTCACTGTGCCAGCACATCTATACCTTACCTGGGTACCAATGTGCCTAGTGCATCTAATGATGTAAACTTCATTCCTATATGTAGCCCCATAAAGATCTGGAAGGAATTGCTAAATTTGAACTCTCTTGGTTGTGAAGTCTAGCTGCCTTTCAAATAAAAATCTTACCCAAAATCCTATGCCTTTTTAGAACTATACACATACCACTTCCGCGTAAGTACTTTAATCAGGCTCATAGAGTAATTGCTAAGTTTTTATGGAAAAGAAGAAACAGAGTGGCTTATTCAAACCTAGTTGTCTATAAATTGAAAGAAGGGATTGATGCCCCCTGCTTGAAAACATATTACTACCCATGTCTACTAGAGATATCTAAAGACTGGTGGAGAGTTGACAGTCCCAAAAGGTGGGTACACATAGAAAACTCAACATCATCTGCTATGCCTGTACTTATTCTAGTAATGCGTCTGCTGTCCACTAGTGTTGGGCGAACAGTGTTCGCCACTGTTCGGGTTCTGCAGAACATCACCCTGTTCGGGTGATGTTCGAGTTCGGCCGAACACCTGATGGTGTTCGGCCAAACCGTTCGGCCACATGGCCGAACTAAGAGCGCATGGCCGAACAATCCCCGAACGTTCGGCTAGCGCTGTGATTGGCCGAACGGGTCACGTGGTTCGGACCCAAACGCGCTCTGATTGGCCGAACTGTCACGTGGTTCGGGTAAATAAATACCCGAACCACGTCATATCTCCGCCATTTGTCTGTGGGTTTAGCTTTGGGTAGGCAGGCAGGGTAGTTCGCGCTCCAGCCACGCTAGCCAGGGTCCCCCCAGTCATTGTGTCGCTGCTGGGAATAGTAGTACACCGCTCGCTCAGCCACACTATATAGCATTGTGTTTACTGCCACTCTGTGTCTGCTGGGAATAGTAGTACACCGCTCGCTCAGCCACACTATATAGCATTGTGTTTACTGCCACTCTGTGTACCTCGCTCAGCCACACTATATAGCATTGTGTTTACTGCCCCTCTGTGTCTGCTGGGAATAGTAGTACACCGCTCGCTCATCCACACTATATAGCATTCTGTTTACTGCCACTCTGTGTACCTCGCTCAGCCACACTATATAGCATTGTGTTTACTGCCACTCTGTGTCTGCTGGGAATAGTAGTACACCACTCGCTCAGCCACACTATATAGCATTCTGTTTACTGCCACTCTGTGTACCTCGCTCAGCCACACTATATAGCATTCTGTTTACTGCCTGTAAGGCTTGGTGGCATATTCTCCACAGTCAGCATGCAACGCATGAGCTGACATGAAGGAGGTACACACACTAGCACAAGGAAACAGGCTATCCCTAGTATAGTGGAGGGGAGGACTGACTCCAATACGAGATTGTGGCGCACAGAGCCGGTGCAGATCCGACAGCCACAAACAATACTTTTGCGATAACGTCTCAGCGCAAGGTAGCGCTGAGTGCATAAACCAGAACTGAGGAGATCAGGACAGGTAGACAGAATGAACGCTTGTTAGCTAGCCGCTACTTAGTGACAGCAAGCGTCCACAACAAGACAGACTGGAATGAGGCAGCCAATGCGTTGCAGCGATGGCGTGCCTCACAAAGACAGGACAGGATAGTCAGGAAATAGCAGGATCGAGATAGATGAACGTAACACAGACAAAAATACAATAAGTATATTTTCCTAGCGTATTACAATTACAGCTATCAATGAAACTATTTGTAACGTCTGACTAACATATGTATATATCGGCAATGAACCGATATATGACATAAGCAGGAACTCTGACTAGGACAGGAGTAATACAGGGAACAGGACTCAGAAGGATTCGCTATCTCTTCGCAGAGATGAACGCAATCCACAAACAGAACCAGGAGCAGGGTAACTAACTCAGAACGGGTGATCACGATACGCGCAACCTACCAAAACGTGCTGGAAAGCTGACTAACTGCACACAGGATATAAACAGTTCGTGTACGTATACATCAGCGACACTGATGTATCAACGTAACACGAATACAAGGAAAATAATAAACGTGCTGGTATGCATATATATTGGCAATGAACCAATATATGATGCAAAGACCAGCAAAGTAACTTTAGAACAAGAAACACGATCGGGGGCTGAAGCAACAGCAAGACAGGCTTAAACTGAAGCTATGAAAACCCGAGGAGTCCTGCAGGAAGCAGATCTTTATACTGAGGTCATCCAATGGGAGCAGACATGCAGATTCCCACACAGGTGAATGATAATCAGTCACAAGCTGACAGCAGGGAAAGGCAGACAAAGCTATGCAGCTTGCATGGAAAGAGATCAGAACTGCCTGAGCTGCAGCACTACTACTTCCAGCAATACCTGCTGCAGCAGCAATCATGACAGTACCCCCGCCCTTAAAGGCGGATACCAGACGCCTCTCAAAACTGACCTTCCCACGGAGACAACCTAACTGATAATTCATGATGACCGGGACAGCCCGGCAAGACCAAATTTCAGAATCAGTCATCACAAGACTGGACCCATCAGAACCAGAACCTACAGAACCATGCCCATCAGTACTACAAGTCTCAGTGTGACACCCATCAGAACCATGATTTCCAGAAGAAAGCCCCCGAAGCTCTCTGAGCGATACCCACTGCCTTCCAGGGACCGTCCAAAAATGCCAAAGCCTTTGCAATGCCCACCGGAACTGTCTTTACCAACACAAAACCCACTGTTGAACCAGTCCAAGGTACCAGGACAAGCTTCCTCAGAGATCTCCCAGAACACTTTAAAGCTCCAAAGAGATCCCAAAAGGTCAGAACGCCCTTTAGGCTCACATGGAGAACTATCAAGAATCCCCATGGAACCTATGGCAATTCCCGAGTCAGGGTTACAAGGACAAACATCAAGATCAGGGCTTTCAGGGATCAGAACCATCTCTGGGCATGCAGGCAGACTGGCAACATCAGAACATGTCTCCCCTAAGGAAGCACTCGAGTATGCTAACTCCTTAGACACACTTGGGCATTCTGGCACACAAAGCACATCTGGGCACACTGGCACAAGAGAAACCTCTGGGCATGTCAAGGAACTGTGAACCTCAGGGCCAGCCAAGATAGGACCGAAACCAGGACTGGACAAAAATTCATTATGACTAGACTTCACAAGCACTGGACTCTCACTAAAGAATGTAGGAACAGACTTGGATGTCGCTGATTCTAGCAAGGTTATTAACAAATCAGGTTCAGGGGCATAAACAAGACAGGACAAGTCTTCTGATGTATGAACTGAGCTAGATAGGGATTCCACAACTTCCTCTGGACTGGACAGAGACTCATCTAGTACCTGGGATTGGGGCTCCAAAGTAGCTGCAAAACAAGTCAATATTACAGCATCCCCCACTGAACTGGGCAAATCTGAGGAATTCCCTGGACAGGAAGGGAACTCCGGAATCTCTGCCACACCGGCCAGAGAATCAGGATTTTCCAAGATACCAGGCAGGTTTTCAGGAACACTTACTAAATCAGACTGAAATTCTGAGACTTCTGTTATTTTGACCAGAGAATCAGAATTATCCATGTTACAGGGCAAGACTTCTGAAACATTCAGAGGACAGGGCTGGAGTTCCTCGGCTGTTACAACACTGGAGAGGGACTCAACAACATTGGTTAAAACAGACTGTGTACAGGGCAAGGTATCTAAGACACTTGCTGACGAGGACAATATTTCAATGACTTCTGCTTCATCAGACAAAGATTCATCAAGTTTATTTAGAGTGGACTTTAATTCTAAGACAGCTGCTAAACAAGTGAATATTGCTGCAACACCCACTGAGGTAAGCAGTGCCTCAGAGTCTTCTGCTAGAGGGTTTGAAGTATCCAAAGTACTGGGTGAAGCATAGGACTCTGCGACTCCAGCTTCACTGGACAGGATCACTGAACAGTCCATATTGCAGGGCAAAACCATGGAAGCACCTGCTGGACAGCATAAGGATTCTGTGACCTGAGCTTCATAGGAGAGATCTACTGCACAATTCATGGTACAGGGCAAATTTACTGGAACATTTTCTGAACAAGGTAATAATTCTGCGATTTCAGGTTTACATAACAGATGCTCTGAGCTATTCACGATACAGGGCAAATTTACTGGAACATTTTCTGAACAAGGTAATAATTCTGCGATTTCAGGTTCACATAGCAGATGCTCTGAGCTATTCACGAAACTAGAGCGAGGTGTAGAAACAGGAAGATCAAGACACAATGTTTGCGCATCTGAATCACCATTCATTTGTAAAATTGGAAAATTCAGATGCTGGGGTTCTGAGGTTTCTAGACAGGATTGCTGGGACTCGGAAACTGATGTAGTGCATCTATTGGCATCTGCTGGATCAGACAGGAGTTGAACTTTATTAACACAGGTAATTTCTGCAGAAGTGTTTGCAGAGGCAGGCAAGATTTTTCTGGTGTCTGTTTCACTGAACAAAGACTCATGAGTACTGGCTAGACTGGACTCGGAAGTCAGCAGGACCTCTGGATTCTCTGCTGAGAAATTTGTGCAGGGCAAGGTTAAGAAAGTATCAGTGGCTTCTGTTTTACTGGGAAGTAACACTGAGTTGTCCATGGTACAGGGTGGAATTGTAGGAACTTCAATTTCACACAAAAAGAGCTCCGAATCACCTGCTGAATCAGCGAAAGGTGCTGAAGCAGGCGGGTCAGAATGCCAAATTTGCGAATTCGGAGTCACATAAAAATCATCCAAAATCAGTTCCCACACATCAATCAAAGGAGCCACACAGTCATACCTACACACACCAGTCTCTATTAGGTTATAGGCTGACTTAATGCATGCATTCAATACCATTTCACTTTTTGCACTGTAAAATTGACAAAATGAACTTGAATCATTCTTCCATTCACAGACCAGGGCTTCCATCTCTCCCCTCTCGAATGGAGGATCCCATGCATACTTAACAGCGAAACATTTAGGCTGATCACAGTTTGCAGATATGATTGTGGCAGACCCATGTATAGGGTTAATTAGCAGGTGATTGGCAGATTCCTTATTCTTAAGAATCTCCAATACCTGTAGCAAGTGTTGAACTGTAGTGTATGCAAACTTCCCTTGGTTCACAAATAAGTTGATTTGTTCAATACTCTGTAATATCTCCTCATAATCATACTCAGATAATTCTTTTAAACAAAAATCTTTATTTTCCCTAGCCAGGGAGGAAAGTTCATTAGTAGTTTCATAAGTCCATTTAACTCCCCTGAAAGACAATTGCATTTCATTATCTGTTAATGGCAGAATCTCATTATAGGTCTCAGTCGCTAAGGATAACGACTCTGCAGATCGGACACGTTTCTTAGAACGTTTGCGTTTTGCCTTAGACCCTGCTGCCTTTGGTGATTTATTCAAAGCTACAGGAAAATTATCAGGAACACTCTCTGCTTGCTGATCATTTTTGCAAACAATTGAAGGGGAAGCTGATTGGCCTGCTGCCAGGAGTTCATTTAGAGGAAAAGGCAATGGATCTATGCGCAACCAGTTATGGATCACAAACGCTAGAAATTCCAGCGGTCTCTCTTTCAAATCGGAATGATTGAGAACATCAAATGCCCACTGAAACAATTGCCCTTTAAACAAAATATAAACTAGCTGGAGTGCCCAGGTTGAAACAGGAGTCACTTGGAGATCGGGATTGGCCAGGAACCTGGCACATTCAGAGAAAAACTCATTTTCTGTTTCAGAGCTAAGTTCTTCAAATTTCTTAAAGGAACAGGAACCATAATTAACAGTGTCATACTTTCTGGGAATCCCCCCCACAATGGGGATTGGTAATGGGGTTTTCATAATGTAAGGCTTGGTGGTGTATTCTCCACAGTCAGCATGCAACGCATGAGCTGACATGAAGGAGGTACACACACTAGCACAAGGAAACAGGCTATCCCTAGTATAGTGGAGGGGAGGACTGACTCCAATACGAGATTGTGGCGCACAGAGCCGGTGCAGATCCGACAGTCACAAACAATACTTTTGCGATAACGTCTCAGCGCAAGGTAGCGCTGAGCGCATAAACCAGAACTGAGGAGATCAGGACAGGTAGACAGAATGAACGCTTGTTAGTTACAGCAAGCGTCCACAACAAGACAGACTGGAATGAGGCAGCCAATGCGTTGCAGCGATGGCGTGCCTCACAAAGACAGGACAGGATAGTCAGGAAATAGCAGGATCGAGATAGATGAACGTAACACAGACAAAAATACAATAAGTATGTTTTCCTAGCGTATTACAATTACAGATATCAATGAAACTATTTGTAACGTTTGACTAACATATGTATATGTCGGCAATGAACCGATATATGACATAAGCAGGAACTCTGACTAGGACAGGAGTAATACAGGGAACAGGACTCAGAAGGATTCACTATCTCTTCGCAGAGATGAACGCAATCCACAAACGGTAACAGAACAGGATTCAGAAGGATTCGTTATCTCTTCGCGGAGATGAACGCAATCCACAAACAGAACCAGGAGCAGGGTAACTAACTCAGCACGGGTGATCACGATACGCGCAACCTACCAAAACGTGCTGGAAAGCTGACTAACTGCACACAGGATATAAACAGTTCGTGTACGTATACATCAGCGACACTGATGTATCAACGTAACACGAATACAAGGAAAATAATAAACGTGCTGGTATGCATATATATTGGCAATGAACCAATATATGATGCAAAGACCAGCAAAGTAACTTTAGAACATGAAACACGATCGGGGCAGCAAGACAGGCTGAAACTGAAGCTCTGAAAACCCGAGGAGTCCTGCAGGAAGCAGATCTTTATACTGAGGTCATCCAATGGGAGCAGACATGCAGATTCCCACACAGGTGAATGATAATCAGTCACAAGCTGACAGCAGGGAATGGCAGACAAAGCTATGCAGCTTGCATGGAAAGAGAACAGAACTGCCTGAGCTGCAGCACTACTACTTCCAGCAATACCTGCTGCAGCAGCGATCATGACACTGCCACTCTGTGTCTGCTGGGAATAGTAGTACACCGCTCGCTCAGCCACACTATATAGCATTCTGTTTACTGCCACTCTGTGTACCTCGCTCAGCCACACTATATAGCATTCTGTTTACTGCCACTCTGTGTCTGCTGGGAATAGTAGTACACCGCTCGCTCAGCCACACTATATAGCATTCTGTTTACTGCCACTCTGTGTACCTCGCTCAGCCACACTATATAGCATTGTGTTTACTGCCACTTTGTGTCTGCTGGGAATAGTAGTACACCGCTCGCTCAGCCACACTATATAGCATTGTGTTTACTGCCACTCTATGTACCTCGCTCAGCCACACTATATAGCATTGTGTTTACTGCCACTCTGTGTCTGCAGGGAACAGTACTACACCGCTCGCTCAGCCACACTATATAGCATTCTGTTTACTGCCACTCTGTGTCTGCTGGGAATAGTAGTAAACCGCTCGCTCAGCCACACTATATAGCATTGTGTTTACTGCCACTCTGTGTCTGCTGGGAACAGTACTACACCACTCACCCGCCACTGTATAGCATTGTGCTCTGTGTCGCTGCTGGGAATAGTGGTACACCGCTCACCCACCACTGTATAGCATTGTGCTCTGTGTCGCTGCTGGGAATAGTGGTACACCGCTCACCCACCACTGTATAGCATTTCTGTACTGCCACTGTACTGCTGCCAGTCAGCGTGTACTTTAAGGATAAGTGAAATGAGGAAGAAATCTGGTGAAAGAGGGAGGGGCAAGGGAAGAGGTGTTTCCCCTGAAGGTTCACGTACAGGCCACAGGGGAGCACCCAAGAAAACCCACTCAATACCGCCCATGTTGTCCAGGACAACAACCCTCACAAATCCAAAAGAACAGGACCAGATAATTACTTGGATGACCTCTCAAGCGTCCAGCAGTGGGTTAAGCAGCACCAGCACATCACGCACGAGGTCCGAGTCCTCAGCCAGTTACAAGGAGCCAGTGGGCACAAAGCTGACACAACCAGCAGCGACACCACGCACACAACTGCCAGATAACTAGTCCGATGAATTACCTCAGGACACAATGGGGTATTCACAGGAGCTATTCCCAGCTCAACAAACTTCCACCTTTGAAAGGTCAATGGAGGAACAGCCAGAAATGTTGTGCCCGGATTCACAACCATTAACTGTGGGAAATGCACCGCGCACTGAAATACAAGGCGAGTCCGAGGAGGACTCGGAAACCCAAATCCCAGAGCAAGTTGGGCAGGAGGGGTTGCAATTGCAGGAGGTCGGCCGACAAGATCTGGAAGACGACGTTGGAGTGAGCTGCGCAGAGGTTGTTCTGGGGAGCTCTACTCCACGGCGGCGGCCCCCCACAATGACATATGACGAGTTTCAGGAGGTGGAAGAGGAGGGTATGGACAATGTGGACATAGACCCAGATTTTGTTTGTGAACGAGAACATCGCCGTCGTAGCAGCAGCACAGATGAGTCTGTTGAAGAACCCACTGCTGCACGAGTTCGCCTTGTGCCACAAGGTAGGCAGCGCGAAATTTCAGGCACCACAAGCGTGGAAGTTCAAGTGAGAGGCAAAAGAGGCGCAAACAGAAATCGCCAGCAAGGCAGGTGGTCCAAAGTCTGGGCTTTCTTTGAAGACTGCACTGAGGATGGTACTATGGCGATTTGCAAGGTGTGCAAGACCCACCTGAGCAGGGGGAAAAGTATTAACAACCTCTCCACCACCAGCATGAGCCGCCACATGCTATCCAAACATCCCACTCTGTGGGCAAACGCGGCAGGACAGGGTTCCAGCAACACTGCCTCCCTTGGGGTCACCAGACTCACTACCAGACCCGCCTCAGCAGCAGCAGTAGCCCAGCCATTGCGTGGTTCACAACATTCACAAACATCAGACGATGCTGACACTGTCACTTTCCGGAGTAGTGCTCTTGAGGTCTCCCAGTGTTCATCAAACACAACAACCAACAGCCCTTCAGTGTGCAGCCCTACGGTTCAGTTGTCTGTCTCGGAGATGTTTGAGCGCAAGAGGAAATTGCCAGCAAATGACCCCCGGGCCGTGGCAGTAACAGCCAGCATAGCCAAGCTTCTGGCCTGCGAAATGCTGCCATATCGAGTGGTGGAGACAAACAGCTTCAAGGGCATGATGTCAGTGGCCATCCCACGTCACGTGGTTCCCAGCCGCTACCACTTTGCGCGCTCTGCAGTGCCTGAGTTGCATGAGCACGTGGTCAGCAAAATAACCCGAAGTTTGAAGAATGCCGTTGCCTGCAAGGTTCACCTCACCACTGACACCTGGACGAGTGCGTTCGGCCAGGGTCGATACATCTCCCTTACCACGCACTGGGTGAACCTTGTGGAGCCTGGCAGCAATTCCTCACCTGCTACGGCGCGGGTGTTGCCCACGCCGCAAACAGCTGCACCGCCGTCCCTTCCACTAGATAACAACAGCAGCACCTACCTCTCTGACTCCTTCTCCTCCAACGCATCTCAAAGCTGTACCTCATCCGGAAACGCTAACCCAGCAGCAGTAGGATCGTGGAAGCAGTGCAGCACAGCTGTTGGCATGCGTCAGCAAGCGTTGCTGAAGCTGATCTGCCTTGGGGATAAGCAGCACACAGGGGAGGAAATTTGGAGGGGAATAAAGGAACAGACGGATTTGTGGCTGGCACCGCTGGACCTGAAACCGGGCATGGTTGTGTGTGATAATGGGAGTAATCTCATTCGCGCTTTAAGGTTGGCTAAGCTGACACACATCCCTTGCCTGGCGCACGTGATGAACCTAGTAGTTCAGCGGTTCCTGAGGACATACCCAGGCGTGGCCGATCTTCTGTTGAAGGTGCGACGAGTGGCCAAACATTGTAGAAATTCCAGTACTGCTTCGGGGGCACTCGCCAAGATGCAGGAGCGCTTCAATCTCCCCCACCATCGCTTGCTGTGTGATGTCCCTACGCGCTGGAATTCTACGCTGGACATGCTAGCCCGCTTTTGCGAGCAGAAGAGTGCAGTGGTCCAGTACATGACGGCGCAGTACCGAGGCGCATCCGGACAGCTGCCAAGCTTCTGTGGATCCGATTGGGCCAACATGTTGGACCTCTGCCAAGTCCTCCAAAATTTTGAGCAATCCACGTTGCTTGTGAGCAGTGACAACTCTTCAGTCAGCATTACCATACCACTGCTGTGTTTACTGAAGAGGTCAATGTTGAAAATCAAGGAAACAGCTGTCATGATGCAACTGGGGGAATCTGAAGGAGAAAACGATCAGCGTGATGGTACCAACATCAGGCCATCCGCCTCAGGAAACGCTGGCCCCAGCAGCTATGACGAAGAAGAGGAGGAGGAACAGCTGGAGTTGGAGCAGGAATTTCCTTCCACCACTGACGAGGGCCAGAGCGGTGCACGTTGGACTTCCACAATTCAGCGCGAATGGTCAGCAGAAGCAGACCAGGAAGAAGGTGACAACTATGATGCATCACAACAACTATCACAACGCTCACAAGAGGATGATGAGGATTCTGGCAGGACTCTGGCACACATGGCTCAATTCATGCTAGACTGCATTGAACGTGACCCACGCATTGTGCGCATTCTGGACAACACCAATTACTGGGTTTATACCCTTCTGGATCCACGGTACAAACACAATGTTCCAAAACTGCTTGAAGAAAGAGTCAGACAGGTCAAAATGGAAGAATACCAGCAGGCCCTTGTGGAGACTTTAGAGAGGAGATTGACATCCTCCCCCTCCTCTAGCCAGTTGTACGCCGACAGACTGACTTCCGCAAACCCAGGACGACCAGGAGGGCAGCAAACAACACAAGCCGCAGCTAGTGCCCAAAAGGGAATGGTATCGGCAGTGTCCTTGGAGTGGGAAAATTTTCTGACACCCATGCAGCAGCAGCCCACAGAACAGCAAGCGTGCAGATCCACCTCCAACACCGATCGCCTGGAGAAGATGGTCAAGGACTACATGTCAGATGGCGTAGCTGTGTTGAACAATCCATCTGCACCCTTCAACTATTGGGTATCGAAGCTAGACACCTGGCACGAACTGGCAATGTACGCAATAGAGGTGCTGGCTTGCCCGGCAGCCAGCGTTATGTCGGAACGCTGTTTCAGTGCTGCCGGAGGCATCGTCACAGATCGGCGTATCCGCCTCTCCACAGAAAATGCAGACCGTCTGACTCAATTAAAATGAATCAATCCTGGATTGGAAACGACTATGCAACACTCCTGGACCCCAACCAAGTAACATGAACAACGACTATGTGTGATGGGTTAGCGTTTCCGGTCCCTGTTTATTGAACCTCTTATCTGTATTACATTTATGACTGCATGGCGGCAAAAAACATGCTATCCACACGCTTCTTGTCCTCATGCAAGGCCTGGGTTGTTGTGTCTGAAAGCGTGGCCTTCTCCTCCTGCGCCTCCTCCTGTTCCATCACGTGTGCTGCTGCTGGGTTAGCGTTGCCGGTCCCTGTTTATGGAACCTCTTATCTTTATTACATTTATGACTGCATGGCGGTAAAAAGCATGCTATCCGTATGCTTCTTGTCCTCATGCAAGGCCTGGGTTGTTGTGTCTGAAAGTGTGGCCTTCTCCTCCTGCGCCTCCTCCTGTTCCATCACGTGTGCTGCTGCTGGGTTAGCGTTGCCAGTCCCTGTTTATGGAACCTCTTATCTTTATTACATTTATGACTGCATGGCGGCAAAATGCATGCTATCTGCACGCTTCTTGTCCTCATGCAAGGCCTGGGTTGTTGTGTCTCAAAAAGCGTGGCCTTCTCCTCCTGCGCCTCCTCCTGTTCCATCACGTGTGCTGCTGCTGGGTTAGCGTTGCCGGTCCCTGTTTATGGAACCTCTTATCTTTATTACATTTATGACTGCATGGCGGTAAAAAGCATGCTATCCGCACGCTTCTTGTCCTCATGCAAGGCCTGGGTTGTTGTGTCTGAAAGCGTGGCCTTCTCCTCCTGCGCCTCCTCCTGTTCCAACACGTGTGCTGCTGCTGCTGCTGGCCTGGGTTAGCGTTTCCGGTCCCTGTTTATTGAACCTCTCATCTGTATTACATTTATGACTGCATGGCGGCAAAAAGCATTGCTATATCCGCACGCTATTTGTCCTCATGCAAGGCCTGGGATGTTGTGTCTCAAAAAGCGTGGCCTTCTCCTCCTGCGCCTCCTCCTGTTCCATCACGTGTGCTGCTGCTGCTGCTGGCCTGGGTTAGCATTTCCGGTCCCTGTTTATTGAACCTCTCATCTGTATTACATTTATGACTGCATGGCGGCAAAAAGCATTGCTATATCCGCACGCTATTTGTCCTCATGCAAGGCCTGGGATGTTGTGTCTCAAAAAGCGTGGGCTTCTCCTCCTGCGCCTCCTCCTGTTCCATCACGTGTTCTGCTGCTTGTGCTGGGTTAGCGTTACCGGTCCCTTTTCCTGCAACCTCTTCTCTGTATTACATTTATGACTGCATAGCGACAAAAAGCATGTTACCTGTGCAAAGAAACATGACATTTTCCACATTTAAAAGACAGTTTTTCCTTTGAAACTTTACAATCAATTTTCTCAAAAACTATAAGCTCTTTTTCAAATATTTTTTTCCTCTTGTACCCACTCCCAAGGTGCACATACCCTGCAAATTTGGGGTATGTAGCATGTAAGGAAGCTTTACAAAGCACGAAAGTTCGGGTCCCCATTGACTTCCATTATGTTCGGAGTTCGGCACGAACACCCGAACATCGCGGCGATGTTCGGCGAACGTTCGCGAACCCGAACATCTAGGTGTTCGCCCAACACTACTGTCCACCAAGTCCATTTACCCCACAGTACAAGCCACACTTCAAGCTCGGATCTACTTCATTAACTTCCACAGACACAATATTGATCCTAAACCATTAAAGCTTCTAATAGACTCCCTCTCTGTAATGATCTCAGATTTGTATCTGGCAGAATGGAAGAGAGCTGTCATCTCTTTAATTTCAGATACAGTCCAGCATTCTCTCCTTCCCTGAGAGAACCCCTATCCCCTGCAGAAACATATTGAAGTACCTCAGAATTAAATATGTCTTTATGGGAGTTAGGTATGTTACCCCAACCATATCTAGATGCATGGTCTCTCATATTTATTCCCCCATTGAGCTCAGAGGTGGGATATCACTTTGGTATCAGGAGCTGTTGAGGTGTGATCACTGATAATGACCTGAAACTTCCTTTAGAAATTAAGGGCATCACCATCACCATAAAATATTGCTTAAAAGGTTAGTAAAAGAGTAGATCAGGAACGCAGCACCAACTCCATGCAGTTAGGTTTATTGGATTAAGAAAATGGGCATACAGGCATAGGGGGTACAGACATTGGCCTTACAGCCATTTCGCGGGACTCCCATTTCCTCAGAGACCACAAGATGTCACAATGTCATTACATTCACCAGACTTATATAGAATAAGCAATTTGGCGCTTACCACTCCCCACCATTGCTAAGGCCGTCCATCTGCCCGCCAAAGACGCGCATCCGTTTGTTTCCGGGAGTAGTACAGCCCCTTCCTGGAACACAAACCATCCTAGCCATTCAGCGCTAGAGACGTGATTACGTCACGCGCTGACCGCAGCCTGGAGATGTGGAGCGTCATGTTACCAAGGAAACCCGACCTCGGCGAGGGGAGGCCTCAAAGACGTCATCATTTTCCCTGGAAACCCCACGCTTTGCCTGCACAGTATAGTCGCTTTACACAACAACCAACTATGGCCCTAGGGTACATTCTCTCAGATTATTGAGAGGTGATAACCGTATGTAGCATGGTGGGGAAGCAGCATCTGAAAAATAGGGACAAAGAAAGAGAAAAAATACAAACATTAAAACCAATTTAAAAACACAGTTAGGATTCCCAAAGTGGGAAGCGGATAATCATAACCTTTATAACATCTAGCATCTTTACAACACATCAGTATGCATTCAAAAGCCAGTGCAGCTCGTTTCTCTCATTTAACCCTGCTGCAAAACAAGCTTCTGTGACAGAAATCAGTCTTGCCTCTTCTCTTTTTAAATTTAGTTTTCGATCTCCCCCCCTCCCCTATGTGGAATAGGGACAGATTTTAAGCAGGTAAACTTCATGCCAGTTGTATCACCTCCATGCTTCTCTCTCATGTGGGCAATCAGTCTACATGCACCTTTGCCCGTATTGCGCACAGAGTTCACATGCTCTTGAAATCGCGTGTGTTATAAACTGTTCTAAATCACCTTTTTTTTCAGGCTTCTTCAATATTCACGTTATTTATTCAGGAAACAGAAATACAGATAGATACAGTTCATCATATCCTAGCCAAGCCAATCTTCATGTTCAAGTTCTTGGCGTTACAGCTCTTGATTACCTTCCTAGTGACTGTAATCAGGTCTTCTTAGATCTATTCTAAGTTACATCTAGACTACCTATGTACAGCATACATTATATCAGATTACATATAGAATAAAGATACTTAGAGGTCCTAGTCAGCATCTAGGTAGCATGAAGTAGGAAGCAGAGCAGGAATCAGAGAGCCCTCTTTCAGCTCGTCCGCTTCTTTAATACCGACTAGGAAAGAGTTAAATGTGACCTCATCTTCGCCCTCCCACAGACCAGACTATTGGCTGAGCCCCCTCGTGGTGTCATAATACTCACCTACTCGATTAATATTTAATGTCACTTTTCCCTTACTTACTGGAATGTGGTATTTTGGTAAACATGGCCTATGTTGATTGTTCTTGTGGTGTACATGTTGAGGTCAGTGTAGGCCTGTGGCCTTCTTTCAGGAACATGTTCTCGGTATCTGCGTGTATCATCTGCTACACGCAGACACCGAGATGCTTCTGCCTGCATCACAAGAAACTCTATTTATTTTAAAGGCATACTCTGCGGACAAGCCTTTTACATAAAACTCAGGCCAAGTAACTGAGGCCTACTTAAATTATAACAGCGTGGCCACATTCCTTTCTGTTTTCCCTATATAAAATCTCATACAGGGGCAGAAGACCGCATATACAACATAAGTGGACCTACAATGTAAGAAGTCATGTATTGTTATTTTAGTACCTCGGCGCAGGCAAAGCGTGTGGTTTCCAGGGAAACTGATGACGTCTTTGAGGCCTCGCCGAGGTCGGGCTTCCTTGGTAATATGACTCTCCACATCTCCAGGCTGCGGTCAGCGCGTGACGTAATCACGTCTGTAGCGCTGAATGGCTAGGATGGTTTGTGACCCCGGAAGGGGCGGGACTACTCCCAGAAACGAATGGATGCACATCTTTGGAGGGCAAATGGGCAGCCTTAGTAATAGTGGGGAGCGGTGAGTGCCAAATTGCTTATTGTATATAAGTCTGGTGAATGTAATGACATTGTGACATCTTGTGGTCTCTGAGGAAGCGGGAGTCCCGCAAAATGGCTGTAAGGCCGATGTCTGTACCCCATATGCCTGTATGCCCATTATCTTAATCCAATAAACCTAACTGCATGGAGTTGGTGCTGCATTCCTGATCTACTCTTTTACTAACTAATCCTCTGCAGAAGCACATCCAGGTTGGGAAGATTAAATGGCAATCTGCCGGCTGCTGCATCTAGTGCTGACCTTTTCTTCTACCAATACTGTAAATTGCTTAAATGGTATCTGGCACAATTTCCTTCCAAAAATTCTCCATGATGCTGTAGTTATTGAAACAAATTGGGTACCCTTATCCACATTCTTTGGTAATGCCCTGTTATTATTCCCTTCTGGCAATTGGTTGAACACTAAGAAAAATTCCGAAAACACGAGTTGTGATCCTCCCTCAATTTGCTCTATTTTATGTTAGTATCACAGACATCCCTGTCCCTTTAATTTAGTTTTCTTTATTCCTTCTTTTCAGCTATAAGCTTGATCCTGCCAAACTGGGGTACCATGGACATCACACATATTTCACAATTGAGGTGCATGGTAGATTTTAACTTGCAGATGGAAAGGTCTTATAGAGGTTGTGTACAGGGATGCTCGTAAAGGATCAATTTCTACTTTGAGTGGTTTCGATCGCAATTTCATGTGCTTTCGATTAGACCATAAACTGAAATACAAATGGAATCGCCATTTTGATTAGAATTCGCTTATGAGTCGAAAATACACTTGTATGCAAAACGATGAGTCATAATTATGACTGACATTATATATATATATATATATATATATATATATATATATATATATATATATATACAGTGGTGCTCGGATACCCCTTTTTATTATTCGAGTTTGGTCGAATTCGAATAGTAAATTATTCGAGTTCGGTCGAATATTCGAGTCGAATATTTTTTACTATTCGATTCGACCTCGGACTTCGAGCTCACTATTCGAGTCGGTATTCGAGCTCATTATTCGAGCTGACTATTCGAATTGGCCCTAAATAGCTTCCAACACTTGTTTTGAGGGTGAATGATGCAAGAAACATCTTTGTTTCCAAGTAACAACAGCAAGTGATTATGTGGGGATGTTCCTTTAAAAAAAAAAGGTGGAAAGAGAAGTTGTGTCCAAAATTCTGTTCAGTACAGTGTATATACTTCTTCTTCTTCATCTTCTATATCTTCTTCTTCTCTTCTTCTTCTTCTTCTATATCTTCTTCTTCTTCTTCTTCTTCTTCTTCTTCTTCTTCTTCTTCTTCTTCTTCTTCTTCTTCTTCATCTTCTTCTTCTTCTTCTTCTTCTTCATCTTCATCATCTTCTTCTTCTTCTTCATCATCTTCTTCTTCTTCTTCATCATCTTCTTCATCTTCTTCTTCTTCTTCTTCTCCTTCTTCATCATCTTCTTCATCTTCTTCTTCTTCTTCTTCTCCTTCTTCTTCTTCTTCTTCTTCTTCTTCTTCTTCTTCTTCTTCTTCTTCTTCTTCTTCTTCTTCTTCTTCTTCTTCTTCTTCTTCTTCTTCTTCTTCTTCTTCTTCTTCATCTTCATCTTCATCTTCATCTTCTTCATCTTCATCTTCTTCTTC